>NW_026099574.1:12066542-12158568 GCF_025091365.1 Daktulosphaira vitifoliae | reverse complement strand
TTTTTTTTTTTGCACTAATATTTTTTGAACAGCACTAAGGGAAAATGTCTACGAATAGATCGCAGCAAATCGATAACTTCATTATAAGAAGAAAAATTCCTCGCGTCGAAACACCACTGGTATTTCAGTTATTTACACTCAAACAATCAATTTTCCCCAACAATCTATATTAGTATGCATATTATTTTTATTTTCCTGCGCTATTAAAATGCTTACATCATTATATATATATATACATTACTTATCTTAGCAGTCATAAAGGACGGCAACGATTGAGACGACATTATAATGTCGTCTCACAACTAACTGAGAACCCTTATACCTTTTGATCTAATTATCATTTGAATAAAAATTTTTTTGCAAGTATAAATTTTTTAAAATGCGTCACAAATGTGATTATTATTTGACTCTAAACAGACAAAATTATTATCGATCCAAAACATTTTTTTGGGAGAAAAGGGCTATAAAATGGCTATATTGTAATTTTGAAAAAAGTAAGAAATAAGAAAGATATATTAATACTTTTTTCTTGTTAAAAACAAATAATAAAATATTCCTTCGGCGTAATTTAAGAGTGCATTTGATCAATTGATCAAAAAAAAAAAATTACAGAAAAATGATAATTGAACCAAAAGTTAAAACGTTGTTAGTAGATCTGAGACACTCAATACATGACAAATATATGTTATTGTTTATCGCTTAGTGTTGGTAAATGAGTATGGTGAATTAAGTTCTATGGGTTAACAAGAATTCGTATAACTATTTTACTGACTTCTAAAATCTCTAGCACTACTTAAAACACCTAAACATAGTCTTCCTACCATAGAAGTCTAGAGAGTTTATGTCTGAGAAGAACTTACGTAGTAGAAGCTTTTAAGTTCAAAAAGTTCACACCCAATATAAATCACGGTGGTATACCTGAACAAAAGTTGCAGTAGTGTCTGGTGTTATTAAAAGTTTACTGACCAATAAGAAAATGTCCGTTTATGATCAAACACATTAAAGTGGACCCAGAAGGTGAAATTAATAAGACCGAAAAGTAATCCGATAATAAGCAAAAATAAAAACGCATGTAAAAGAAAATTACAGAGCGATCCGCTAACTGCGACTCATGCAATATCTTCAAAAGTATAAGATAAAATATAATTTTATCTTTTCTGAAGTTATTAGTATCCGCGCATTTTAAATAGCACTAAAAAATATAGTTCTATTCTCTTTTCTTTGCCATTAAAGTCGTGTTAACTTGATTTTTTTAAACGGAATCATACGAGTTCAACTGGCTGACAAATTAAAAAATATTCTAGCTAAATGACTGATCGATAACAACTATTGAAACAGTATTTTGAAAGTTATTAACACTTATGAACGCATATTTGGGTTGGAGGTGAAGCGCGATCCGTTTATTTTTATCTCTAAGTATTTCCTAAACTCTCCTCTTCTTTCGCAGTGATGTAAAAATATTTATATTTTTTAATTTAACGGTTCAAAAGTTGTTATTGACGAGTCATTTTCTTAGTTAGATCGTTTATTATTTGTAAGCTATTTGTTATGTATGTATTTTGTTTAAAAAACCAAATTCAAAACAATTTAATGGAGAAAGAGGAGGCAATAGAACTATATTATTTTGTGCTAATTGAATTGAGTAAGTTTAGGTATATTTTGAAAAGAAAAAAAGTATATTTTATGCGACATAATACAAATTAATTTTAGACAAAACTCGAATGTTATAGAATCTTTTGATGGCGATACAAAATATTATGTGTTGTAAAAAATGTGTTCCTTATAACAACATGGATTATAAACGAACAGATTTTATGCATTTTTTTGTTTGAACCCTTTCGGTAATAACCAAGTTGTTTCGGAAAATTGTATGTAGCGTATTAAAAGTAGCGGAGATGATTTTTTAATATAACAGGAATACACAATATTTCTGATTTTCAAATAAATTGTTAAATTCAATATTTTTTTCCTATAAAAAGCCCTGATATCATCAGAACTGCACAATTTCTGATATTTTAAATTCTCGATTTAAAATACATGTTTTTATTTTAGAACAGATACAATTTTTTCGTAAACCTTGGAATTTATCTTTTGTCGTCGTTATCCTTTCAAATTCGAACGGATGTAAAAGGACGTATAATTTATGTATAATATGTAACATGTCAAGTAACTAGGAAGCGAGTGGGGTGTTAATAGAACAACCGCTCAACCGAAATCCAGATGACGATGAAGAGAATTACATTATTGCCCTGGCTGTTTCGGACATCGGTTCGTTTAACAAGAACGAGGAAACTTATTTCATTAGTAGTGACCTCAAACATTAGCTTTCTTCTGCACTCTACGCGAACAAGTGGAGAGTGTAATCGTACAGGGCGGCCGCGGTGGAAGAGGTGATTTATTTGCAAGTTTCGAATCCATCAGCGTGGTAAAAACTGTCCGCGTAGACTGCCGCAATGGCTTACACTCGGTAAACAAACGAGTGGCTGTGCTGCATAGAGTATATCTGTAGGGGCGATCGATGTTAAGATTGTCGGGTCAGACGACCGAAATAGAAGTTAACTATTGAACGAAGGGTAATAAATTACGGTTCAGGGTGCCCTTTATTCTTTTAAACTTGGAAAGTGTATCTATGCAAGAAAATTGTGTAAGTGCGTTCCAGTGCATTTTTTACATCAATCTATACACCCAAACTGTTAGATGAACAGTTACGGATTTGGCTATAAAACGCCCACGACTAATCCTACTTTCTTGTATCATAATTAACATATTTACTTGTGATTTATTGTTTTCGTATTCGTTTAATCGGATCCGAAAACTTTTGAACAAAACAGATAGTTAAGTTACAAAAAATTTCATTATTTTTAAGAAACAAATAAAACGTAATCTTTCCAATTTTGAATGTTCTATTTTTGAGATTAAAACTTTAACAAATAAATATCATCAACGATGATAATTATTACCAAAATATTTCAAGTCCCTTTCATTGTGTATAAGTCATATTATACAAGGATATTAAGAAATATAATGGTTACACGGCGGTAAACAATTTTTATCAGCATGTATTTTTATTAAAAATACATTTTTGTGTGACCTATGTCATACACGAATTCATTGAAAATGGATAAGCATACACAAAAGTGATTTCTTTTTCTCGCCATTAAAAATGTGAAAACGAAAGGTATTAGTAATCTTTGTTTTTGTACCCTGTGGGGTCACCCTTTATCAGCACCATCTTACAAATGTATTCTTTACTCCATTTGAAAAATAAATGATGCGGAAATGTCGAATTTGAACTGAAGGTTTATGACTTGTGAACACAAGTCAAATTTGACATTGAGCCAATTTAATATTTATTATTTCTACGTTATTGTTTTTATTCTAACAATAATCTTTAATGTTATCTCGAAGATGTCATATTATTCTAAAGTTTTTCTATATTTAACAAACTATGGATTATTACTTAGATGTAAATAAAAAAAAAAACCATAAGAAGTTAGTTTTAAATTAGGGGTCCTTATGATACTCACTTTAATGTGGAGGTGCTAATTAATTTTATTATACTCGTATATGAGATATGTCCAGAGTTTAAGTTCTGGATTTTCCTAGAACAAACACAGTTTTTACTTTTTGATACATCAATGTTAAGTCAATCTTCATTTATTCAAACACATTTGTTGTTTAAACCCATTCTAAAAAACCAACATAGAGAGGTCGCAGTGAAGACGTGCCTTAATTGTGACAATTATAAATGATAACTGACAGTGATTAAAATCACTATTATAAAAAACGTTTCGATGCAAATTTTTAGATAGTGTTAAATTTTCAGAAGGAATTACAGGATAGTCCAAAAGAAGCATTCGTATTCCTAGTTATATTCTGAAAATAATTTTTATTGTAATTTTCACAGAGAAATATTATTTGTAAAAAATTACAAAATATTGGTATATTTCGTTATTTGGACGGTAAAGGTGAATCAATTTTAAGTATGAATTTATCAAAGGAAAAGATAACTTAATTAGTTCAATTATTCTGACATTTATTAGTTAATTATTATTTCAGGTATGAAATTGAAATTGTAATTTGTCATAAACTATTGGTAGATAAATAATTTTTTTTTTTAATGGATCGTCCCTCTCCCCTTTACTGTATTTATTGTATTGACATTAAAAGTTGAAAAATTCTCCATGAATATATATTATTATAACTAACCTTGAAATATTTATTGTTATTTATTTTTCTAGAAGTACTTATACTCCCCTCCTATATGACTACCCTATATTCGACCTAAAATATATGCATGAATAATTGAAAAAAAAAATTAAACGTTGTGCACTAATTATTTTTTTTTATAAAATTTTGTATTACATAAAATTAATTTTATTTTGTGATTGCATAAAATTTTACTCCAGATTCCTCATTACCGCAATAAACTATCTTGGCTCAACCATACTTATAAATATATTTTTCAATCATAAACCTACATTGTGATGAAATAGTTTTATAAATAAACATCCAAGCTTGCATGTATTTATACAGCACAAAAAAAAATAGGAGCTGTTAAATAACACGAAAAAATCAAGTTTATCATTTATGTTTTTGACTACAAGGATAATATCTTGGAAAATGGTAAATTACGTCTCCGGCAACGGAAGTATTGTTATGATTATTATTATTCTAATGGGGCCACTGGAACTACAAACCTGACACGTAATTATGTGTCTGTGGTCGCTGTTCCAAATTAAATTCGTAATATCCAATTACACGGTTTGCGTACGACGAATTCATCGGTTGGAGGGAAGAAAAACAGAATAGAGAAAAAAAAAATTAAAAATCTATTTCGCTTTTACACCCATGTTTCTGTAATAAAGTTAATTTGCAGATAACAAGCGTCTTGATAAAAATTAACCGGGAAAATTGTAATTAGTTGTAAATTTTACGCATTCAAAAACTGTTATTGAAAAAGCTAAATATTATGGATTCTCATTTTCTTTTATTCTATTATCTTTCCAGGTGTATATATTTGTACCATCGTGATAGTACTTTTGTATGTTAAGGAGGTGTTAGTGGTCAGTGATATACTTAAAACACTCGTGTGTTATAATAAATGTAATGAAATAATGTACACGTGTTACGTGACCAGAAACTAAAGACAATAAATACACAAGCTATAGTAATATGTATGAACCTAAATGAGTGCGTGTACTGTATGCAGTACATTACCGTCATGGATATTACGAAAGAGGACAAATAGTTTTACACAACACCCTTTAGGTGTATTATGAGGGATCCTGTAGAAGACCATTTGTTTCAGCCTAGAAAGCGACAACGTCGTTCGAAGAGCATATTACCCGCAAGTAACAAAGGACAATATAAATTAACTACTTCTTGAAGGGGTTTTTCTTGATGAAAAGTCATTGGAACCTGGGTGCTATTTTCTTAAATACCTAATAATATTTCCAAAATAAATGGATTTGTTGAAAGTAGACATTTTTTTAATAGTCCCGACTACACCAAGTTCGATTAGATCTAAATCGAAATTTGTCTATTTTTAACAAGACTTCTTTATCCAAATCAGTTTTCATTGTAAATGTTTTTGTTAAAATCATATAAAAATTATTCTCAGTAAAATAACTATTAACTGATAACTATAAATTGCTATTAGCTCCCAAAAAATAAAACCAATTATTAATAAATTAATACTTGTTACGTTTAATAGCAAACGCTTTGGTTAAACCGCACCGTGTTTCATTTGTTTCATAAGTATACAATAAAACGTTAACGAAAAAAGTAATAATATATTATAACTATTTCGAATATAAATATGAATATCAGCCTACATTATTCTTTTGTAAATACACCTTTTATGTATAAATACATGAAATTATTCATCAATAAAAAATTTGAACCAAATCGTTCCAAAGAATAAAATAAAATATTATAATCTCTCTTTTAATATTCTTCATTAACTATTTTAATACTGAAAAAATAATATTTTTACTTTTTCATCTCACTGTAATATAGAACTCTCTTTTAACTCCATATTTTATACGTAGAGTTCACAACTAAAGTGGTTTCAAATATATATATATATATATGTATTTATAATGCTTTTCTCTTTCACTTAATGCTTCAAGTACTCAATAAATTGAAGTTATCAACTCTTCATAACAAAGCTCGTTTTAAATTAATTTATATAATCCTTTGTTAAAAAAACAGTAATCATTATGCTTCACAACACCAATACATACAACTATAAGTTGTAGTAAATATTAAAACGAATTTTTCAATACAGTTTTATGATTTTCAGGAATAAAATATCGCATAGGCATAACATTTAATTAACTTAATATATATTTTATTTTATGTTTTACATTTTTTTTAAAACTTCAGTTTACAAGCCTGCATTTAGACTATTATACTGGATTTCAACGAAAATTTCATTCTATTTTATATTAATATTTTTATTAGTATAATAACTTTAACTAGTGTCCGAACGATTGTGTTTAATTAACGGCTACGATTCAAACAGCTTTGACGACACTAAGTCAGATTTTGTATGCGAATTTTGGATTGCCGTGCGCAACGTCAACTATTGTGTTTGTTTTTTTATATTAGTTTTGGGTTTTTATATGCAGTGGCATATCTGTTGATTTAAAGCCGTGTAAATTTACTTGTCGTTCCGAGATATCAATTGTGTGTAAACGTCAGTGGAATGGATTATTTTATTTACTCCAAATATCGCAGTGCTACATTTATGTGCCTCTGCGCTATATATGTACCTCGACTTAAGTCGAAATTATACAATGTTTGCAGGCGTATTATTGTCGTCAGTAATTATCAGGGGCTTCAATTTAGCCACGTTCAGTTTGGTTTTGCTGTTAGTTAGATGTGAATAACCAAAAATTCACAAATCACGAAGTTGTCCTTCCACAGTCAGTGGAGTCCGCTGAATCAGTGGATTGGACCGAAACAACCGTTTACAAGAAGACTAATATCCACTGATATTACTGTAAGTAGGAATACTCAATACTTTAACTCGATCTCGCAAATTATGTATAGTTTTATTGTTACCGAAACACATAATTTTCTATTAATTTTTCCCAATTATTTAGAAGTCTTCCTACATTAAATCGCTAGTTCATATAACAGTTTATCTAAAATAACATTTAAAATTATTGAATACCTAGTAAATATGAAAAAATATCTTAGATTTTATTTTCAATTTTCAAGTGTAAGAGACTACTTTGTGTATATATATATATATATAATGAAAAAATCGATTTAAATGTTAATTAGAAGTAAGTCAACTTTAAATTGTCTATTCTTCAAAAAAAAAAAAGATAAATTTAATTGACAACTTTCACTAGTTATACAACAAATAAACGTATGAATAAATGAAAATGCTATTAAATTTATAAAAGAAAAACTTCTGGCTCACTTTCACTTTTAAAGTGCAAACTTCTTTTAAAATTAATTTGCTTGGTATAAACGCTTATTATATTCAACCGTTTTGCCTCCGTAGAAAACAGACTACAAATTTTCTACAAACCATAAAAAATAAACGAATGCAGTAAGAGTTTATTATAAAGTAAAAAAATATTGAATGAATAAGCATTACTTTATTTTGTTATATAAATAATGAACAATTTCACAAAATAGAATCTTAAGATCTCGAGTAAAATCTTAAAATAATAACAAATCTTTTGAGGCTTTGAAAAAAATATTTCAATTTTTATTCCTAAACCCAGTCCAAATTAAAAAAGATCCTTTATCTAATGATTATTTTTATATATATTAATCAAATAAATCATTACTGTGTTTTGGTGAAACTTGAAATTTTATGTCGTAAAATTTACAAGGTTGGATTGAAAAATTATTAGTTTAACATTTAAATATATTATAATGTTATGTATAATTGATTTTTACGTCACTAAATTTTTATATTAAACGTTAAAAGGCTCGAAACATATTTTACTGTCATAAGCAGTTTTCAATATGGGCAAATAGCTACTTTATTTCTTACATATTATAACAGTTAAAAATAATTTATTTTTGTTTTAATGAGAATTGTATTACGTTATAAGTTGAATTATGTTCAATGATATTTTATGTTTATTGATATCACATATTTTTTATCTTCTGTTTTTTGATAACGTTTTGACAAATTTTTTTATTTTAAACGTTATAATTGTAACATTATTTATAACGTTACAATTATTAATTTGGAATATTCTAACTTCAATCTTGAAAATTCGAAATCGATTGATGGAGTACTGTATGAAAGAGTGATAAAGTAAAAAAATTATACTGAGAGTAAATTATCATCTAAGTGGAATTTTCGTTGGAGCTAAAAATAATAATGTGAAATCTGAAAGTAATTGATCATCAATCAGCATTCATTTGCATAACATTAATGTTTGCTATGCGAATACGCATTTAAATAAATAAAATCGTTCAATCAAAATAGATTGCTTAAACGAATATTAACTTTGGAGGCGATGATAAGTAGAGCACAAAGTGATTGTAAGATTTATAATCGGTTTGTTCAAACAAATAATTGAATCACAAACAAATTAAACATTTATTACTTTATAATACAGATATAACTTGTACTACTAAAAATGTTGAAAAGAAATTTGTTTATAACACGTACAGTAAAAATAGAATAAAATAAAAGTGTGACTTTTGCATTTATCCTGTACACTCGCAGATTCAGTCATACTTATTTTAGACCTCATCGAGTGCCTAAATCATATTTTATTTTTTCTCTTTTAAAGAAAATATTTTGCAACTGTTTTTTATTTATTTTATAATGAAATAGCCTGTTGTGATTTAAATCTACATTCAACAAATAATGTTTAGTTATGAAAGAGATTTTGGCGTAATGCCAAATACTTGTAAAATAGAATTTAACTATGGGCCCAAAAAATATTTTTTTAAGCTAAATGATTTCTCGTCAAATAAATATAATATTTATAATCTAAAACCCTAAGACATACACTAGTGTTTTTCTATTATTATTTCTAAATATACAAGATAGGTAAATAACATTTAATTTACTTTTACATATTATTTCGTGTAATATTATAGTACAGTCTATATAAAAAATACAGAATTTAATTTAGCATAATAATTGTGTTTCAACAGTAATAATTAACATAATATAATGATCCATTTTCATTATTTAACAAAAAATAATGCACACACAACATCATACACAACAAACTTGAAACTGAAATTAATCATAAAAAAAACAAACTGATTTGATATGAATTTTTAACATAACTTAAATTTATTTAATGTATAATTACTGAAATAGTGATTTAACTTTTAACGGAGAACAAAATTAAAATTAATTAAAGGTGCACAATTGAAAACTTGTCAATTTCGCTTTAATCTACACATTAAATAGTTTTGCTCACTGCTCGTTAGTTTAGTTCCGTTAACATCCTCCCTTGTTTATATTACAGTGGTATTAATTACAAAATACTACAGACGAAAGTGGCTTTTCAAGAAGGTTTGATGAGCTTACGTTACTCTGTGTTAAACAATTTCTTTTAGACAAATTTCACGTGCAGAAAAAAACATTAATTAAAACTACTTTATAATGCAAAATTACAACAAAAATGTATTAATCATACTTTTGTGCGATTACTTTGTATACATTCAATAAATATCTATTGTGATTTATTAAGTAAAAGTTATCCCTGAAATATACCCTTAGGAATGTTATATTTTTATAATAAACTTAATATTTACAATAGCTTATAAAATTTAATCCAATTTTAATCTATATATTTTTATGAAAAAATCATTATTCAACGAAAAATGATGGAGTACATACCACATTTATAGATCATTAGGTTTTATACAAACAATAACGAGATTAAACGTATTTTACGGTTTCTAAACGTCCTCATTACTGACAATAACCGTGAATCAAATAGTTTATTGAAAAAAATCAGTAGTTCCTGAAATTCAAAAAAATACTTTTTTTATCTTTTAGTAACGAATGTATTATACACTCGCTCAACTTCAAAAACCGTATAGGGTTAGGCGGCAATAAGAAAATATATGGGCAGAGCCGAGAAGTCCAAACACTTTGACCAAAATATGGTCTAAAACGGGTTTAATATACGTTTTGAAAACGTTTATAACTCGGTGTGGCAAAAATCACTTGAAACGTGCGAAATTATAAAATACCAAATAATCTGGATTGTATCCAAAGGGCGTTCGGCATCCCTTAACCATAACTTCCAAAGGGCAAAGAAAGTTTCAACCTCTTCTTCTATTCTCTGAACACATGGAGGTAATAAATTTGCTTTGCTTCAGGCAGTTCTATTTTTTCCCATTCCTCTTTTTTCGCTCCCTTCCTGTCTCGAGCAGTGAATGTTCTATTTACTCTACTCGGCCACTGCCCGCACTTCCTTATACAATATAAACACCGACCGTGTTAACCTTAAAGTTTTCAATTACTACACCACACATATCGAACAACATGACGATTTAAATTCAACCGGAAAACTGTAATTTCTCATATGAAATTCAATAAAATATAAACGGCAATGTAATGATTTTTTTCATTGGAAATGTTCAACTGCTACAATCATTTTCAATATAAAACTATTAATTTTGTAATAAAGAAAATATTTTACAGAACATCGACTCTCATATACGTTATCGTTAAAAATTATGCAATTATACATTCTTAATCAGTAATTTGATTTTTCCAATCATTTCCGATTTTTCGTTAAACTATTTTGTATGATAATCATATAAAAATCAATAACAGTAGAATACTTACGAAATACACAATTTCGAATTTTCACAAATTGATGAGTTTATTTTCTAAAACAAACATTTTAAAATTAGTGTAAGATATTTATTATATTTAAAAATTGTATATTTTAATAGCTATACTTTATAAAATAACGTTTTCATAAACATTAACTCACGGAATAAGTTCAATAAATGGTTTTTGTGAAAATTTTACTCGAAATACTATTAAAGATATGGAAAAATTCACGTATAAATGTAAAGTTATGTATATGTATTATTACATGGATAATATAAAATATGTAGTTACTCCAAGTGTTAAAAAAATGTACACACACACTGTAGTCATTAGCATAACTTTACATACATTTATTATGGACGAATATCAAATTTTAATTTACCGATTGAATGGAAAACTTTATATTTTATAAAAATGTATGGCGCTAAAAAAATATCTTATGTGCATAACTTAAAATTTGATTGGGGAAAATTTTTAAGACGTTACATAATATGCAAAATACATAAATGTTAAAGGTTCAGATATTTTACCGAAAAACCGTATTAACACTGATTTATGTTTTTAATATGCGTAGTAAGATTAAATAAATCGAAAAGGAATAATTTTAATTTAACGAACGAGTTAAATAGCAATCGAGTAATTTATAACAATACGTACAGTTGTCGAAACAACAGTACGCAATTAATTTTATGTAGAATAAAAAAAGTCACTAAACGTTAAGTGTTCGCGTTTTACAGTACTTTAAATACTCAATATAAGAATTCTACATACGGCGATGTCGAGTGTGAGGAGAGTAAAAAAATAAAAGTTCTTTCCTGTTGAGAATCAAAAAAGTCGACTTTTTGCGGTTTACCGAAGTGCCGGCGCTTCACACAAGCGAGTTAAAGATAAGAAAAAGAAAAGTATGTTTTTATTGAATGAATAGAGTCCAGAGTATAAAATATTTAAATTCGAACACGAGCAAACGTTTTACCATCGTGCCAAACGAGACGGTTACATTTGACATGCAAGTAGCATACATAAAACATTTACAATAGTACAACGTACGGATAATAAATTGTAGCCCCTTAGTTGCCTAATAGCTTCTATACCGAGCAGAAATGGCCTCAAAGCCTAAATCGGTGTTTTTGTACTTGCCAGTTAATAATTTAGGATTGTTTTTTTAATCTGCTGAACAATTACAAAGGTTTAATCTTAACGTCACCGATGTGTATCTCTCAAAGCGGTATTAGGGTAGGTATTTTTTTTTTTTCATACATTCGACCAAGCTTTGCCCATCATTAAAGATCCCTCAGCAATAGCCTGCGGCATATGATTCGGTATGACTTTTTAGTGTAAAAGTAAACACGCCCAGTTTATATGTTGAACACGTACAATGTTTGTAATGCGCTCCGGTTGTATATTACAAAATGTAAATATAAACAGGAGCGATTTTACCAAAAGAATATAATAATTATATAATAACGACGTTTCGTTAAAAATATTTAATAGTACTCGCAACCATATAATTGAAGATAAAGTACCACGCGAATCCTTTAACAGCTTTTATAATTACCGACTCCTATTTTCAATGTATAACGGTTCGCAATACTGAACGTGACAACGTCTATTATTAGTGTTGTGTTATTTTATGAGACCGGCGTACACGCCGACACGATTTTTTTGTATAGAATCCACATTTCCACTAAGACCTCTCTTATTACGCGAAAACCAAAAATTTAACAGCTGTTATAATATTGTTAAACTCGATTATAGTTGGGGATTTGTGATCGAACTTGGTTCATAATGTTCATCAACCGCGAGAACTAATACCAACGCGTGCTCTTGACAACCATCAACAGTTGTGGTTAAAATATATTCGATTTCCAGACCGCAAGGAAGCACCTGCTAACATTCGTAATAAAAATAAGTGTTTATAATTTATGTACTTGACGTTGATTGTCCCTAATTTTATGTAAAGCCAAAACTAACCAACGATTTTATCGATTAGGTCAATAGAGCTTTATTTCAGCGTAATTGTGATGTATATCAGTGTGCACGACGATCATATAAAAACGGTATTTCGAAGTTTTAACGATAAAATAATGATTGTCAACCGTAGTGTCAATAAAATAATGGGGAATTTCATTGTATTTTACGAGCTGTCAATTGTAAGAAATTTGCCTTTATAAAAATACATTTTTATCCCCGTGGACATCATATTTACTTTTTATTTACCTAACTATATTAATATAGAATCACAATTTAAACGTTACAATCGAACCTGAATGTCTCTGGAGGTTCGAAAATAAAAAATGCTATTTGCTGTATGTCAACGAACACTATTCAAACGTCACACATTGTACACATGGTTGTCGCAGTATATAAGGACCCTTGGCAATTTATATAGGGACCGTTGCCCACGACAAATATTGTAAATGACTTGTGTCTGTTACTGGACCGTTTCGTGCGGTTTCTCTCACGAGATTCATGAAGTTGAATTAACTTTTTAGTGTAATACTTTCAATATGTTTCATTTTAAAGTCGTAAAACATCTATTTACATCATTCGCTACGTCACGAAATATTCGTCCAGAAAACAACCGCTGTTGATTTATGGCTTTGGAATTTTTAATTATGCCGCTAGAAATGGCTCTTTCAATAAAAATGTTATTTGCAACAGCCTTCGATTTCGAATGTTTGTATAGGTTGTGTTTGTGGCCAAATCCATTTCAATTTGTTAGAAAGGTATTTTTAATAATATTAAAGCCACAAAGGGATTAGGTACAAACGAAAGTGGACCACCACAGTGCGTTTTTGAGCCACAGATTATGTGCGTATGTGTCCGTTTGTGTGTGTATCTCTTTTTCAATGCACGTGAGCACACGTAACAAATAAACCGATAGGAAAAAGACAGGGTGGTTTTCTAGTGGTTTTTTTATTCCAAAGTTGTTGACTAATCGATTGGGTTGATTTTATACATTTGATAAGATCCACCGCGAGTCGAAAATAATTTCAGCCGACGATAAAATAATAAGGCACCCAAATTCATTGTTCGGAGGTTTGATTGAAAACGTCAAACGCATGATGGCCCGCTGTGCTATCAAATTAATCTAGCTTGAAATAATTAGACGAGCGTCACAACGGTACTGGCATATCTTTACAAGTCAGCTCCAATTATTATTATTAAAGGGGCCTTTTTGCACTCAAAACAGTGTAGATTGCTGCCTACACGAACTACCTTTAAAATTAATGCCATCAGATAGGCGACCGCGTAAGGTGTCACC
Source organism: Daktulosphaira vitifoliae (assembly GCF_025091365.1). Taxonomy (NCBI): domain Eukaryota; kingdom Metazoa; phylum Arthropoda; class Insecta; order Hemiptera; family Phylloxeridae; genus Daktulosphaira; species Daktulosphaira vitifoliae. Next base: position 12,144,508 of record NW_026099574.1, on the reverse strand, counting down.
CCAATAATTTAAGTGTTATCATTTTTGATTACATTTTCTTATAATATGAGCGTATTTATTATCATTAATTTAATCTTCGATGCGGACCTATGAAGGTATTGTTTTTACCATAGTGAGTTTTTACGTCACATTCATTTTTTTTCATTTCAATATACGACAATAACCTGATATAGTCCTAACATTTTAGTATTCACAGTAATTTTTTTATCATAACCCACTCAATTACTTACACAACTAAAATAATTTAAACATTTTTTTTGGTTACCTTTAGTTACGTTGAATTATTAGCTGTGTTACTTTTTAAGATCAATCCTTATGCAAGGGTATCAACTTTGTTTTTTCAAATGGGAACAAATATTTTGAATTTAATAAAATGTTGAGTTTTTATTTCAATAGTAAATGGCATTTGGATTTTTAACATGACTTTATTAGACATAAAACTTAAATGTTTTAAATATATTATATGTTCATTTCTCAATTTTCGAAAAGTTCCGGATCGTTTACATTTTTCAAATCTATCAGATTAAAACATAAAAGTTTACTTTCAGTTAAATAAAAAAAAGCGTTACGACAATTATTTCACAAAAAGTAATTTTAAATCAATATACTATATTGGTAATAAAAATAATACCAATGCTATTACAAGAGTATTCTATTCATTAAAATATATTTTTTTCATTAAAAACTTTAAATGTTATTTTCAACTTGATGATACTTAAGTTGCTTAAAAATAATTAATAAAGTATTTTTTGTTTGTTCGCGACCGAGTTGTTTTTATAGTATAAATGATATATTATTGTATTGAAGAAATGATTTTCAATAGAAAAACAAATAGCTATTAAACTTAAAATAATATAATCAAATGAACAATCGAAGTTTAACCATTTAAACACAACACTTGCTGAAATATTTACCTCTCCGATAATTTGACCACGTTAATAACGATCTATTTCAAAGTTTTTAATATGTACATTAGGTTATTTGTCTGAAAGTTCCACGCTGTTAGCAGGTTTTAAGTCGACCCAGATGATGTACACGAAGCAAGGGTTGACTTTACACTTGCTAATGTATGTTTTGTTGACTGTGGTTAAAAACGCCGGGGTGTTATTATTCATTATTACGCACCATATACCATTATTATTACTTATCATTCTTAACGCAAACACCGCGCAAATGTCAGAGATCGTATAGGGACAGATTCACACTTGTAAAGCCCATTACTTTTCAGTTCATTATACGTGCGTAATTGTCGTTGTTAATTTTATTATGTTGACTAATTTACGTAATATGTTATCATCCTTTAACATAAAAACTGGATAAATGTGTTAAAACATTCGCAATGTACCAACAAAACTAGAAATCTACGGTAAGTTTACAAAGCAAATAACGGTACAACGAGTCATTTGACCATTGCTAAATATTGTTAACTAACAAAATCAACGAACTATATTACAAAGAAAGAATAATGTGCTACACAGATATTTTTTTTCGTGTACAAAGTTCCATTGATATGAAAAGTGTAATAAAAATAAAAATAGGTTAGACATTGTAAACTATACATGTAGACTACAATCAAGTAAAATCAACGCCAAAATTTTGTCCATTGCCTTATGTGCAAACAGACCAGTTCAATATAATTGAAACATTTCTAAACTTTAACTATTAAGATAGTCTTGATTATGGAATAATATTGACAGTTTTATCTAATTTTTACGTAAAACACTTAATTCTTTCATAAACCGAATAGCAAATTAACAGTTTTCTAAAAAAAATAGGGTTAAGTGTATTAACATGATTTCAATCGATTTCATTTGTTTAAGAACTATTCTGACATTCATCATGATATTTATATAAATTCATTAAATAAAATTATTATTATTGAGAATTCGTATGGCCGAGTCGGTTCCATTAGCTAAACAAGAGATCAGTTTAGTAATTTGAGTTGCCGTCTCTCTCTCCGGCGAAGGACTAACTACCCGTTCATGATTAGCCATGATTAAGAAACCTCTTCCAGGGAGACACTATGGACTGTAAACTCTTAAGAAAATTGTTATTCATTATACTAAATGATTTAGCACACCGTCTATAGAATACATAATAGATAGTTCCGAATAATTGCTAATCAGTAGACATCAAAAATAGTACTCTCATCTTAATTTCGAAGAAAGTGATGCAGATGCTTTCCATTAATCTATTCGCGGATTACAAAAATTAAAAATTAAACACATAATTCGTGAATACTATATAAACAATTTTGTAAATATATTAATATTCAATTATCGCTCATATTTTTTGAAAATTAAGTGAAAATACATATCACAAACGCATTTGATATACATACAACATAATAACAGTTAAAAACCATTTTTACACTTGTGCCTCTGACGACAAGTGTTCATTACATCTACAGCTTGAGTAATATATATTAAAATGCAAACCAAGCTTCATGATTTTATAACATTTTAATGTTGACAATTTTTTATTAAATTTTATATTTATTCTTATATATGTAATAAGAGTCATAAAATTATTTCATCATATTAAATAAAAGCGTGAAATTTATTGACAGTCAAAGATGCCTACTGTTTTATTACGATAGGGATAAATATTTTATTTCATAAGTTTGGTTAAGATTGATAAGAAAAGAAAAAACAAGTATTAGAAATATTATAGACTGGACTGCTTGGTAATGCAATTTTTTTTTTGTTTTGCACATAAGATTAAGTGACAAGGACTTTCGTTTATTTCATGGTTTTGAAACAATTCATACAAGATGCATCATAAGTGCCACTTAAAACATGTATAATACTATTTTATGCTTAACGACCCATTAAGTTCGAAATAGTTGCGTTGCACATTTTTATTGGACAGTAAATGAAAATGCTTGTTCGAGTGGATATGAATATACTTTTCCTTTTATGAGCACTCTCAAAAAAAAAAACACTCTTAAAACATGTTCCTATTATAGTTTTAAGGAACTTAATAATGTTGATTTATAATAAGTGTGTAGGTGCTTTTTTGTTACGAGTATAATACTCTTCGAACGTACTATGTATATTTACTTGTGAAATCCTTCGGTTTGTAAGCAAAGCTATGCCGGCGGAAGGGTCGATAAACTTTTGACATTTAGCACCTACATCACATGTAATTTATTCACAGTGTATTTACAATATCATATTTCATCAGGAAAATTACACATTGAAATAAAACACACATGCATACAAATGTAAGAACTGGATGAATTTTTAGACGAAAACACGGCGATTAATTCAATGGAAAAGTAGCCCGCGATGGTTTGGCATTCTCCTGGCCATTTTAATTAATACGATTAAAATATGATAATTTATTCTGGTGTATCTCAGGCATACCGTAGTTGTTTTCCAAGCGCTTTATATTAATACCCAAAGCCTTAACTGTGACGATAAGGGATAAAGTCCTTCTGTGTTGGTAATTTAACAATTTTGCAGTGACGCGATAATACATTTCATATAAATTATACATAGCACTACGACCTGTTCCCATCTGTTTTGCTTTGGTCACAGTCACGTTTGATTTATAAGGGCCATTTAATTGCATAAGATTCGATATTCTTAACGTTGTTTGGTCTACACAAAGGCTTAGTACATAAGCCAATAAGATAACCTCAGTGTACACATATATTAAAACAAAATAGAGAAAATATCGAACAATTCTACTTTGTTGGATTTGATAGAGAAAAAATATCTGAGATGGGAATCTATTTACAATTTGTCACAATTATAATTGGGTCATCGTCTGTTTAAATACACATTTCTATTCAAATTTAAAAAGCGTACATTCGTTTTATTAGCATCGACGCCTGAATAAGGCGACAATTAAGGGATGGCACTGTACCCTCGTGCAGTCTAATTACATTAGTTTTATTTGCGAACATGATCATTGAAGGCCGTAGTCCAACAGATGAAAAACAAAATTCTTTAGAAATACGTCTCCATCAAAAATATGGATTTAAATTTTATTGAATATTCAATACTCAAAATGAACAATTCAGACGTTATACAGATAATTAAAAAAAAGCATATTATAATACATTTGCCTAGCGTAAGGAACCGATAGTGTTATACGGTTTACGTAGACTTACTTATCCTGTAATCCCCTCATTTGTGTCTGCGTATAAATTATGTATACTTGTTAAATAATGTATAATTTCGTATTACAATTTAAGATTATACATTAATTGTGAACAGCTATGTAATTAAGATGATACTTAATTATTTATTATTACCAACATAACTCATCGATGAGTAAGACATATTGCAAATCATACTTAATTAATATTGAAAATAATAACATTAAACATTTAAGTATAATTATTCGAGGCAACCAGATGGTATTTAATTGTCATCATAGTCTAGTGTTGATAACTATGAATTAACCAATTTCATAATAGTCAGCACTAAAGACTGTGAGATAGCTGTCAAGTTTTGAAAAAGGTAAAAAATATTCCCACTCATTAACGAAAGATATAAAAATTACAGCTATAGAATTAAAACTTTTCCAGGTAAAAAATAATTTATTTTAAGATAACCGATTCGATTTCGCGTGAGTTTTTTCCTTCGGTTGCATTTATATCTCATTGAAATCACACGCCGTAATCAATTATCGGTGACTTGGATGTCTGTGACGTCTTTGGCACACTCGGTTATCCCGCCCGCAATTCGGTATTCCATTAGAATGGTAAAAGATTATAGTCTATAAGTTGTATCCGGCGGTATATCCTTAGGGTACATTATTCAACTCATACACAAGTCACAAGTTTAAACGAATATATAGTTAAATAATGAAAATCCTTGGCGAGTGAAAACAAAATGAAACTCAATTTTTTAACAGAATTCTTTATTGATCAACTCACAATAGTATAATGTTTTGAATACATTGAACAAAAAGCGACACTATCATTAGATCAAAATTATGTATCATTTTATTCATCATTTTTTTTTTTTTTTATAAAAAAAAATTATATACTATCTCAAATATTTTAGATTATAGTACAGTGAAACTAAAATAAACAACGAAGAAGACATTGACGAAACCCTAGTTATACCATTTATTTGGTTTATAATTAAATAAGTTATAATTGAAAAGTTTTTTTAATAGAAATAAAACAAAATGAATTCACGCTGGTTTATTGTAATACGGCATCATTGAACTGTGTCAAGTAATGTAATTATCAATAAGATCATTGCTGAGTTATTTCTTCATTTTATCTATATCAGTAACTGTTATTATTCTCTTGTCTCCACTCTTGTAATACTGAATATAATTAAACCAAATTGAAATAAATGTAAACTCTATCATTGTAAAATAAATTTAATGTTTCAAATAATTGAAATTATATTTAGGTAATTAAAATATATTTTATTACGTTGCGATGAAAAATAAGCTGATTAATATCTATAAAATTATAAAAATCGGTCATCAATGCGTAATAAACAATATTTATTATTTATTTTTAGTATAACATTTATTTAATTATTAAATGGTTTTAATTGATTTAAAAAAAAATAGAAATCATTTCTTTAATGTTAAATCCCACGTTAAGTTCACATAAAAATAAAATAAAATCATAATGGTTTAATTAACAAATAACACAAAACTGTAATTATTCAAAGAAATTTTATACTTAAAAAAATACTAAGCAGTTTATATTTCTCCATCAAATAAATATCAATATTAATTTACTGTACATATATTTTAAGTAAATAAGTATCGCAGATATTCTTCTTACAAATCTAAATAAAAGAAACAAGACAATTAATATATTTTTTTAAGAAGTAATAATTAATTATTTCCATTGTTGTTCAATGAAAACAAATATAAGTATTTTAATGAGTAATAATTGTAAAAATGTCTGATACAGTACAAATTAATTTATAAAAAGGTTGTTTGATTTGAGTTAATCTTAGTGTCAATTAAGTCATATTTATAAAATCAATAATAAAAAAATTTGAAACATTTTTTTTTCTATTTAAAATAAATAAATTCTTATGTCATTTCATATAACAGTTGAATACTTTTAAATATGAGTTTAACTAACTCATTGAAATTCCACTAATTGACTAAGAAACATATTGAATAACTCCTTCTAGTATTAGTCGTATGCTCTACGACATTGCAGAAAACGCATAAATACACAATATTAAATTCAATAATGACACAGTGAACTATTACAAAACAATCTATAACTCAAATTCTTTCTAAATTATAATAAAAAATTAGTCTTTACCATGACAAATATGGTTTCTCTCGGCCCGCTGCCTAAGTCCTCTCCAACAATTTGGATTACTCATAATTAAATAATAATGTTATTCATTGTCGAAAAAGATATTTAATAAACATTAATACCATTTCGAAGAGCTATCCTTGTGAATCTTTTGGGAGAACTATTGGTTTCCCACTAAAATTTGAATAAAGAGTTTTGAATCAATTTATATTCAAATTTGAATGCTCCATCAACTATGATGTATATTTAGAATAATTTAAATACGAAATATACCTTAATGTTCTTATTTAATGTTAAGAAACTTTTTTAGAAATGTTCATTCTGTACCCATATGAATAATTTTTTATTTTTAGTTTACTAATATATATAAATCATGTAAAATATATTTTAGTTAGATAAAATAAATTTAAATAATGTTTACATGTGGTTTAATAGTTAACTCTTTTATTATATAAATAATACAAATCTTCCTATAATAAACTGTATCCTTCTACACTTACAACAAAAAACAGTTTCAAACTAAGAGCTCTCTGAATTTTATGTACTTTTTCATAGGCATATAATTGTTTGTTAATTTATTGTACATGGTTTAATATTATTATGACAACTTTGACTTAATTTCTAATTTTTTAAATAATAAATATTAATTGATGATTTTTTTACTAGTTAGTCTCAATATATCATGTAGTATTACTATCAAATTTCCACTTTTTTTAGTGAAAATTTTTTTAAGAAATTCTATTAAAGCTTAAGAGTGTCGATTTGCCTTACTCTTCCTTGTATTTTTAATATCATACTTTCGACGAAAATATTTTACAGAAAAATTTAGAATAAAGATTTATGGAAAAAATAAATCCTAACTTATATCAAATTAAATGATGTATTACTATTGCATTGAAATTACTCCCTTTAGTGACAAAGCAATTACTTAATTAGATATTTAAAATGAACTGTGTATGAAACACATAGTAAAAAGCATTATACGCATGTGTTAACGTCGAAATAGCACATAAAGTGTTATTCACAAGTGTCTTTATAAAAATATATACTGTTGCCATAGTGAGGTCGTTAACTTCGATCATTAGTAAAAGAAATAGTCACACGGAAGTTTAAAACGGATCTCTCTATTGCCGCTTACCTAAAAGTCCTATGTTTCTGGAACCTTTTTATTTTATTACTTGTTTCTATTCGAAACATATTTAACTTTATATATTCTTAAATCTCACTTTGGCTCACTAGGCTATTCGTTTGCGCTATATTGACGCATTTTTATTTTATTAAAATCCCCTAAAACGATAATTTTATTCATCGGCGTTTTATATCTGTATACTTATATAATTATTCCACGTTAAGTTGATTTACAAATGGTGTATTATTTTTAAAGTGTTTCTAGGTACACGTGTGCTTCATTAAATGTCAGTGAATCGTCGATGGTAAATAATAAGTATGATTTAACGTAGAATCATATTTATCATCGAACAGATATTTAATCCTGAAGATATTTATGCAATCAAGAATATACTTGGACGATGTGCAAATAGATACGAAATTTAATACACTATTATGCGCAACAGCATTAAACCGATACACCATTGTTGTAGCACATATGCAAGGCCAAATTATTTAATCGGATAACAAGTGGGCGTACTCCAGTCAGAGTTGTTATGCATTACCGTCTTAGGTAAAGTATGAAAGGGTACACACGCAATAGAAGAGGTTTATGTTCGGATTGCAATCCCGTTGTGTTCCGCATTGTCGTCCGGTCCGTTTCCAATTATACTCGAGAAAAGCGAATACACAATAATAATTATTATCCTCTTGTACATGCGACGATGCGGTTTGATTGTAAGGGCACAGTGAGAGAAAGAGAGATAAACCAGAATCGAGGCACATAGAAACACATCTAGTATTAATAATATTTCAGAGAGAAAATTATTCAATCCGACTATAGAACTTTATCTAAAAGATACGTTTTCTGCTAACAATTTCCCAGAAGCTTATTTTCTAGGCGAAATTAGTTGTTCATGCCGAGATATCTCACAATAGTATTAATGACAGAATAAAACAATAAGATTCAATTCCATTTTAACATAATAAGTAACTGCAAGAATTTTCAGTGAATAACGCGAGCTTTTCGGTAAATAATACGAACCGGTTTTAATCATATTTTATTTGTACAAACTTTTCGACATCTCACCGGTTTGATCTCTGAATACTTGTTCATTGTGATTCGCTTATATTTTCAGTGAATAGATATCCAATTAACAATTATTACAATTCTAATTAACCAATCCCATATGAACAATACGTTATGAATAGTTTTAATTATAGCAGAAGTGTTTCGAAAACAACCTACACGGCACAGATAACAACTAAGAAAGCATAGATCAAAGAAAAGGGTGTTTTTTTTCTTATTTTTGAATACTACCAAATAAATATATTTTCCCTCTTATAGTAGATTCACTCTCTTTCTCAGTTGTTTATCATTATTTTTAAAATTGTACGTATCGTACAATTTGAACTCAGTAGGTGTCTATTGCTATCTCACTTCATCGACATCCCAAATTCTACAAAACTCGTTGTTAAATAATTGTGTGTTTTTCGCTTTTGTTTTAAATCATATAATATCTATGACGATTGGAAAGAAATAACGAAATTTACCGAGTGCGGTCAACTTGGAAGGCTACCGGGAGAATTCGTTTTACATTCAACACATCAGTAATAATAGGTATGTGTCGAGCATGAATTTCTCTGTCTGGTACGTGCCGCCCACGTTGTGCTGTTGAAAATATTATCGAGGTGCTTGACGAAGAACGGGCGACGTGGAAGAGGCAGCGCAAGTATACGTACGGCGAATACACAATAAGCCGGTGTCCAAATATTACGGGAAACTACTTTCGACGGAGAATTTTTTCTGAAAAAAAATATATAAAACATACAGGAACACAATGGGAAACTATTTTAACATTTTCCGTTGACGCAGCGATTCGGCTGGCTGAGGCGACCGCCCGCATATGTCTAAAACAACAACTAAGAAAATAGAAATTTCAGAAAAAAAAATACCAGCAACTGACTGCGAATGCAAAAACGACTGCTTTGAAAAAGTAAAAACTTGACAGCCCATATTTGTATGTTATTGTTGGCGACACGTTAAAATACTATTTGAGGCTTTGAATTTTTCTTTTGAATACTAATGTTTTATTTAATGCACTTGTCGATCAACATTATGCTGAATTCTTGTGTAGCCAGGTGCTAACACGAGATATTCCATACATAATACCACCGTGTTCTTCGGATAAAAATTTTTGAACGTTATAAACGTCTATTCATTTTATTCAGTGACCAACAAAATGTATTCAACATATTGTCCCAAGCTAACATGTAATGAAAAATACTAAAGTCTGTAAAAATATGTTTTAATGATAAAGATAAAATTAATTCAAATTATTATAATCTTTTGTAAATAATACTAATAAAATTGCCTAACTTCATCAGATATTGGTTAATTTAAATATACAATATAAATGTAAAAATACATAAAATAAATTCAACTATATAAATTATTAATGTTAGAATTTCTAACGCTATTATTATAGTATTACTAATTCTATAAAACCTGTCACTAAATATGTAAAAAAACATTTTTTTCTATACTTTTTTATTTTCTGAATAAGCGTGTAGTTCACAATAACAATATCATCTTGTAAATAAAAATGTATGATTTTCTATACATTCTCGAATTCTTCTGAGGTCGGCACTTTTCTTGTAATATGTAATGTAACAATGATCTTTGCAAAAATTGAGCTTAAAGATAAAACCCAATGATAACACTTTCATCTTCTCTAATCAAATGTCAGATATATAACATCATGGTGATTTCACATGACTCTTCTCGCCCTGATCTATTAATTAATATATCAATAATTTATATGGCTTTATATTGTTTTTATTTTTACATTTTTATGACATATAAAGGTTTATGCATTTCTAAGAAATTTTTTATAAGATAATATTTTGATTAAAAATAAATATTGTATGAATGTCACCAAAAATTGACTTTCAAATATTCACAATATTATCAAAACACATTTATGTAATTTAAACGTATTTATGACAATATATACTAAAAATGTTTTTTTACATAAATTATTCGAACTGAATCAGACTAAATTCGAAAACTCGTCTTTCATTTGTGTCTACAAATGTTTTAACAACTAAATGTTAATTATCTATTATTGCACGGCGTCTTTAATAGGCAATTTAACAACATGCCGACATTGAATGCCAAACGTACAATCACATTAAACTAAAGTTTATTATATTTGTTATTTTTTATTATTCATAAACATAAACGATTAATTTATTTTTCTTATACTTAATTTATTTTTGTATCTTTATTAATTCATTAAAAATAAAATAACCTAAGCGTAATATCATTAAATTAATGATAAAACTAAAAAACGACATAGTTGTTATAACTATAATTTTTTATTGTTAAAAAAATAATAAAAACTTTAAAATCAAGTAAATTTTGTTTTATTGATTTATGTCAATTTAATTATTCGACTTAACTAACGCAAGTCGAAACTAATCGACTTCGAAATTATACAAAACTTAATTTCAATTATCCAATAAAATTATATACTATTAATTAATTTGTAATTGAATTATCAAATTTGGATAGTTAATTTTGAAGTTATGAAGGTTGGGATGGAAGATATTGCATTCTTAAGGTTTTTACATCATTAAATTTTTCTGTAAGAATGCTGGTAACTCAAAAATATATTATTTAAAGTTAAAATTAACTTCATCTACATGTGTATAATATAAAAATGATAAAACGAAAAATTAAATTTTTAAGAGAAATCTAAATAAGTGTATTCATTGGATTCACTAAACAAAAATTATTGAGTGTTTTTTTTAAATAATCAAAATCGTATAAAATTAATCGTTAAAAAAATCAATACAAACTAACTGCCTTTCAATAACATTATAGTACAATACGTAATATTACATTCATGAATATTATTTTATTATTAATGTTCTAAATAAAAATAGTTGCCTAAAAATATTTTACGCTTTGGATATTTTCACAATAAGCACACCCAAAATACAACAAAAATAAATTTTACCGCAAAGTGTATGAAAGACACAAATTGATTTTGAAAACGACATTGGTAAATTCATAAGTGGCTTTCATATGACTGTATAAAAAAAATGAACGTGCTTAGCATGCAAATTGCAATTGTGTTTAACGAGTAAAAAATGAAGTAGAAAGAAACGATTACAAAAAAAACTTCCCCAAATATTTTTTGAATTGATGTGTGCAATTTTATGTAGGATGAATTTTTTAACGCTAGCCATTAAATTTCTTTTAAAATGATAACTTTTTGAAAAATGACTGGTCGATAACAACTTTTGAACCAGTACAGAATCTAAAAATTATTTTATAACAGATAAATAGAAATGCATATGTAACTAAAAAAAAAAACGGAAAAAAATGTTTTCGAAAAACTTTATATTTTAAGAGAAATTGAGTGGCAAGCGTTAATGGAATCACTCTGTACACAGTTTATACTATACAAAGTAGTTTTAATTATTCATTTGTTTTGTATTAATGTTTTGAAAATATTAGAGTAAAATATAACATATTATACTATATTCTGTATTACTACAATAGTGAAATTTAATTGTAATAAATACAAAATAAGTTAAATTAAACAGATTATCTTAGTCAAGAGTGATTCAAGAACGCTATTCTGATCTTTTGTATTGAAATCTATTGAACATTGTCAAATGACAAAATGTGTACACGGTATGTGCCTCCTCGGAAAGGTTAAGAAAATCGTTTTACGATTTATACATTCCATTAAGCGCATCGAAATATGCTAAACACAGAATCCGGTGGATTTGGAAACAATAAAATACTCGATAAGTGGGTGTGTCGGGTACACTTAAACGCCTATAAAAAGCCTCCAGTAATTGATTCCTATCCGTGCAGGCGACTAGCCTACATCGGATTGCGTATTAGATTTATACTATACGAGTATGAATATGTCGGTGTAAAAGACTGTAGTACCCCACTGGCAGCATAAGAGTGTCCATTTGGCAAGTAATATTTTTCGATATAAATTTTTTGTAAATACTTTGCTGAAGAAAAGGGGAAATTTTTGATACTTTTGTCAAGTGGGGAGTTGGGTGAAGATTCGAAAAATAAATGATTAAAATTTATTTCAACAGATGTATTAGCGATTGTCGAATATTTCCGTGACAGTTGTATAACGACCGTCCGATTTATATTTTCGGGTTAGGTGCGATTATGTGCGCGGTTGGATTTGGTTGGGTTGGTGAGGCTTTTGTTAGTATAAATTATAAATGTTGTGGACGAAATTTGGACTGTATAGGAAATTGAACAGTACTTATACTAGCGGAAATTAAAATGAATTGCAACAACAAAGCTTATGTATTAAATATGACAACCAGTATAAAATATTATAGCATTGGTGATGGGGGAGGTCTCCTAATTACTAATAGCCTCAGGACGAAATAAGTTAAAAATAAAATAAACAAATATAAATTACTCAACAAGCGAATGCTTATCGATGGCTTGTACTTGTGACAATCAGTATACTGAACAGGTGGCCACAAGGGTGACATTCAAATATATGCACAGCACTACAGAGCGATTTCACTAAGAACACAATGAATCACAAGGGTAAATTTCGATCACACCAACGGGTACCGCAGAATCATATGGCGATAAGTTATCAATGACGGAGAAAAAAACACGAATCAAATGAAAACACACACAGGATTTGTTACTCGGTTTCGGTGTACAGCGATCTTGATGTCGACTTCTTTCGCACAACCGGTGGTTGTGAATGCAAACGGTGTTGGCAGTCGTAACAAAATTGATAAAAAAAAAACGCCCCCACTTGTAACTACGTGTCCAACAAGAGTATTTAAACTGCAGTCATTAGCAATGGTTTTTATCTGCCTAAAAATCTAAACAGGTAACAGTGTGACACATAAAAAAAGCAATAGTTTTATTTCCATTGCGTATTGGCAGAAATAAATATTTTTTTTTCGAGCGTCAGTTAATTGAAAAAAAAATTAACCGACCCTTTTCCATAATAATATTGTTGTTTTTTTTATAATTCGGTCGAAAACAAATTTTTACATCCCAAACCGTGGCGTGATGGTCGTTGCTGTCGAGCATGCATGATTTCATACTACAAATTAATTAAACATTCAGACTCGCATATGAATGTAAAAAATTAACGGAAAGAAAGATAAAAAATAATTGTTTGCGCTCCATACAGTTAATATTAAAAACAAAAACATTTTTCACAAAGTCGATCACTGAAATAATAATATTAGTTTTGACTTCAAAAAAATTATACGCTCAACATTATTAACATATTTTAACGGTTGCCCGGTAAAACATTTTTTTACCTCTTCGTGCCACATGGGTCGTTAAATACGATCCATGTGGAATATATCGTAATTCCAATAATATTTTGTTTGTCGTTAATGCGCGTCACGCTATTACTTCTGTTATTTTTATTTTATTCCCCTATAAATGAAAATGAACAAACGGTTTTTTATTTTTCTGCGCCTATACGATATGTTCAATTGTTTCTAAGGGCTATGAGCGGGCAAGTTATTTGTAATTATAGAAACAACTATTTAAGACAATCTAACTGTTCGACGAAGTACTTGTTTAGTCAGATATTGTGCAATAAAAACTCAATAAATAGCCGTTTAAACTTTTAAAAGATAAAGATAAGAAAAACTCGAAAGTGGTCTAAGCAACAAGAAACCACAAAACTGTAGGAGGCAAACAAAACTCTCATTAGCACAAATCGTAACGATGATAAACAAACGCCGTTAAGAATACAATTTTACTAAGTGCACCTGAGCATTACACGAGGTATGACCTCAAAGATTTAATGCGTTAACTTTTGATTTATGTTTTATTTTTTTCCCCCAGTATTTACATCAAATGCCAAAAAGAAAATTGCCCACTCGATCGTACGCGGCGGTTGTGTTTATAGTTTTATTAGAGCTCGTTTACACGGGCAGCATTGAATCGGTTACACTTAAAAAGATTCAATGACAATTGGAACGTTAATAAAAAAATTAACGTCCGATGTATGTGTCTCGGGTTATTTATGTAAGAACGATCCACGTCGATTAACTAATATATTTTTATTATATTAATTTAATAAAATGTAACGAATATATACGTTTATTATCTACAAAACGCGATTCTATTATTTTTGCTACTATATACTCGAGTAATATTTTTATACGTTTTTTTTTTTACGACCGTAGTGTATAATAAAATAATAGCAATTATAGCGAGTTTTGGAATAATAATGTGAAGCCGAACGGCCGAGAGCAGAGGAAATAAAACGACGACGTAAAATATTAACTCTTCCGGTTCCGTCATGTAAGGGTTTTAATAAAATTTTTTATCCAAATGGGATTTAATAAAAACCCAACCGGTGATGATGTAGTCGGCGTGCGTTATCCGCCCGGAATCCAATCTGCAGAGGAGGCGATTACAAGCGTGAAATTGTTCATTACCCGAGACGAGATGCGTCTGCCCGATAAATTGGCCATTTGCTGGCACCGTCAGGAAGCCTGTCGCGCGAAGATTTTAATTTCAATCGATCGTCGGGTTTCCAAATGGTCGACTCAAAAGAGCCCAAAAGGTCTAGCGGTGTGAGAGCAGTGCGGCGTGCGCGCTTTAATTAAAAGATCCCCCGGCCACGGATTCGAGACACACTGCGGGGACAGTGCGCGCCCATCTGCAGACGCTGTCGAAACGTAACGATTCATGAAGTACTGCTGTGCGTGTGTGCATCGGTTTACGCGTAAGTTCTCGCAAATTGAAATCTCCCCGTCGAATCCATTTGGCGGCCGCCTCCAGTGAAAACGGTGAATTACGTGCAGAAAAACGGATGTGTGTACATGTTGTACCGCTCGGCACCGACGCGGCTCACTCCGGACGCAGTCACCAGGAGGAGGGCCAATAACTATGCAGCAACAACAATAATAATAATAATAACGTTTTCCACCTTGGGTTGTATTTTGACATTCGCGTTGGATTCCGCACACGAATTGAATATTTCAAATATCCCGAGGCCGTTTCTCCTCTGTAGTCAGGATATGTTTGCGTAACACAAAGGTTTATTGACCAACTCTCTCGACAAAAGTAATTCAACTTAGAGTATATAGTGTTCCATAGTGGAAAATAATTATTTCGCATCCGTGTGCGTTGAAAATAAATGCAACTTTTTACTGTACACGTGTATCGACATAAAATGTAATTTTTTATTTTATTTTTTCCTGTCAGTCGCGTAACTCAATCAAATAGCATCTGCAGACAGTAAATATTTAACTTCTGTCCATTCCGCCGAAGTAGAATAATTTTTTTATTTATGTAGACTTCTTTAAATTTACTATTTAAGAAAAATGGAGCTATTCTAACAACGTCAATTTTAAATTTAAATATTATATACATTTTTTTTTTGGTTAGACATGTCATTAGTCACGTCGCTAAGAAACATCGTAATGAAAATGGTAATGATATGATGCTGAATTTATTGTGCAATTATAAATAAATAAAAATTTCAAGATAATTAAAATTATTTTCCAGCATTAATTTATTTTTTTAACTATCTGTCATTGATTAGTTGGACGTCAGTTGTTAAATGTGTTGTATAAATGTTTTAATCAAAAAATTTACAATTTATAAAAATCCTCTATAACATATGTCTTGTTATGTTATTTATTAATACTGGGAATTACAAAAATTCCTTCGTATTATCGAGTATATTATTATTATTTAAACATCAAGACAATTTTCGAAGAACAAACGTTGTAATTTTAAGTTATTCTGGTGTATTTTTCCCTCTTTACGTATTCATATAAGATAAACTTCGTTTGTATTTTTTTCCCCAAAGATATTCACAATTACCATAAGAGAGGGTACATAGTTGGTCAAACGTTTCCGTTAGCATATTTATGAACTCTAAGCACGTGCGTTAGTTTTTTATAGCCAGTTGACATGGTTGTTTCAGCAACAATAAAAAAATACATAAATACAAACAAAAATTCAATGAAATGACAAAAAAATTACTACTCATGAGAAAAAAAGTATTGATATGAATTTAAATTTAAACAGTGATGTCATACAAATTGTAGATATTGTATTTCAGTACAATATAATACTGTGTTATGCAGATGAATATAAAAAACTGAATTCCCAGAATCAAAGCTATTAAAATAAGTCATAAATTTATTTATTGACAAAATGAAAAAAAGTTTATAACTTTTTTTTCATTATATTAACTGAATTAAACAGCATACAACAAACAACCATAAATTTAATTAAATGACCATAAATAGTTGTGGTATCATTTAGTAGCACATTATTTAATATAATACAACTATTAAAAACTCTTACTCAGTTACCATCGATACTAATTTTTTTTTGTGTTGAAATCTAAGGAAATTGGTTGTGTAGTACTGAATAAATTCAACGTGAATTTTAAAATTTATACAGAAGTTACAGAACTACGTTCATCATAATATGTGTAAATTAAAAATAAATTCGACGCGAAACCGAACAGTACTGCACGTGCACTACTAACTATTGTATTTGTATAAAAAAACAATACACGAGTACGCCTAGTAGTGAAATATATAAGGCGCGCCGTTTAATAATATAAAAGTGTAGGCAGTCTCGACGTTGACGGATGAAGCCCTCGTGCATATGTAAGAAGTGATGTGAACGAAATATGTTCATAAAAAACAGATACCTATCGAAAATTTCATCTCGATAATAATAATAAATGGGAAATATGTAAGCACAACGCCGCACCGTTAGCGATGTACTTTCCAAAATTGCTTGATTCGTAAAGCTCAATCCATTAATGTGCTCGGCGAATGCTTTTGATATGACTTTCAAAGGATTTTCTCGTACTCAATGATATCTAAAATGTTTCGTTTTTAATAGATTACAGTACTAGAACTGATATCAGGTGTAGTTTTTACTTGTGATTATACTTGAGTGAGTACAGATTTCAATTAGCACAATGCGGTGCGACCTTTTTGATGACAGCCAAGTTGTGGTTTAATAGCAACGTGAATAGCCTAACGTGTTCGAGTTTGATTAAAATTTAAATGAAAGAGCTTCTAATTTCAAAGATTGTTATCTTGTTCAATTATCTTATTACTTCGGTTTGAAAAAAACTTGGTGATCACGGCAAAGTTAAGACTAGACAGCATCTTGTGTTACTTATTTATACAGATAAAACATGAATAAAAATACTTTGTAGCAACATGATATTTACTAAAACATATGCAAACTGCTGTTCAGTTTTTGCAAATTGTTTATCAGAATTGGCAGTATATTGTATTAACTTTTATATAGAAAAACTCCTTCTAAACGATAATCATAAAATGATACATATACACGACATGTTCAAAAATAATTGACGAATCAAGTTATTATTAATATAATATGCTATGTTTATGCATACAAGATTTGGGTCACTCAGTTTTTTATATCACAGACTATACGTAAATAATAATTTTCGTTAAAAGTCGTAATATTAATATACAAAATTCATATAGTCTGTTACATATACTATCGTTTTTATTTTTAAACAACAATAATTATAATTTTTCAGTTATAAAAAATGAATTGTTTGATGTTTTCATAACTTAGTTCATCAATATTATATTATTTTATACATACATTATATATCAATATTTATAATTGTGTGTCTAGAAACTTTTATAATAAAAAATTTGAAATATTATTTTAGTAGAGTGTAATTATAAATGCACAAGTTTTTATTTCAAACTTAAATTTGATGAGATAGCAACACATATAAGGACCTGCATATTTCAATCTAAACTAAAATTAACCCATTCGTTCATATTTAAGCCAGTTCACCGTATACAATAATTAATTTATCGTTGAAATATATAATGTATGACAATAATTTTGAAAAAACTCTTGTAATTTAACATTCATAAGATGCAAGTAATTTAGACCTTTTGATGTTACTTGATTAAACATACAAACTTAAACTTGTAAACATTTTTTTCTTACAATTTTTTATTGAGTTATCTAAATTTAAGCAATGCTTAGGACATGTTAAGAAATTAATACCCTCAAAAAAATTAATGTATATAAATCGGCTACAAAAAAAATTTATCAAATTTATACGTCTATTCAACAATTAAAATAAAAATTTTCTGCTTTGATACTCACTATTACTAAACTAACTCATTAAATATAGGAATGCTTTTTGATGAAAATTAAAAAATCCACTTACTTATAATGTAATAACTTTTAAAATAATGATAAAAAAATCAATTCAAGTTATAATTATGTCGATACTATTTACTACCATCTTACTTTTTATTACGAAATTCTCGATTGAACTCTCACAAAAATCAAACATTTTATTTTAAATTTAAACCACGTGCCAATTTTTTCAGTACCAATTACTAAATCGTTTTTTATAGCTTTAGTTCGACAACTATTCAAATTTTTTGGTTTATTTTAAAGTTCTTATATATTAGCACATGTATAATACATAAGGCATTATTTTTTTTTTTAATTAAACTTTTTCAATTTCCGTTAATAGATATTTCATTATGAATCTATCTAAACGATAAATTTTAAACGTTAAAAGTATATTTTTTGATAATATTCCCATTATTTTTTATTTTCCTGATTTTCATTGATAATAAATATAAATAACACATATTTATAAACAACAAATATGTTTGTCCAAAAATAGAAAATATTATTAAAACGTGAAAATTGAAAATATCAAAATAAATATTATTAATATAATTTAAGGTTTTTACTTATTACTCGTTTCCAACCACTTTTTGGTAATTTTAGTTTAAGTTAAATAAATAGAAATATACAATCCACAAAAGTTAAATTCAACAAGCCTCTATTTATTCCAAAAATTTATTAATATATTATTTATTACACCAATACTTAAAATTTCATTATAGCTTAATAAAATAATAATTTTCCATTCGTTATATTTTCAATGAATTCACTAATAAATTCGTTGGAGTCGTAATTGATTTTCATAATTCATAAGCTTAATAAGATGTGTTTTTATACAATTCCTAAAGATATTACGAAGAAAATCTTTAAATGTCAACAATATTACTATTGATAAATTATATAAAAAAATTAAACGTAAACATTATAGTGGCATTATGAAAATAAAATAAAAAATTACCATGAATGAATGCTGAAAAATGCTTTACAAAATAACTAAAACGTAAAAGTTATAATCTCAATAATTTTTTATGAGACTCATTTTTGAAAAGAATCAAACAATGAAAAGCATAATAATTTTAGTACTCTTTAAGTTAAATTCTCAAAGTGGCCGTTGTTTTACCTCACGCTTAGTTTTTTCAAACTCTTAACTTTTAAGTGTTACTGAAAAACAAAAGAAATGAAACTTTTGCGTTGGATGTCAACATTTTTTGATGACATTTGTCGAAGTTGAAAAGTTTTTTGCTTTTAAAATAGTTCTAAACAAATCCACAAAAAAGATCGAGTAAGCTAAATAATAGCACAGGAAAAAATTATTGTATTATATCCGACCTTAATACAGCAGAGATAAGTTGAGTAGTCTTAGCCCATTCATCCAAGTAAATTTGTAACAATTGTATATTGGTTTATTAATATATTCATCATAATAATTATTATATATTGATAATATATTTATATTATATATCAATATTGTTAAAAGGAAAAAATTAAAAACATCATTAATATTATTCTGTTACTGGTGTAAATTCAAAATTTGAGATTGATTGATTGAATGTTTTGCTAGAATACATAAACTAATAACATAACTTTCTTTTTTACTAAATATAATATAAAGGTTTTAATAATATTTAAACAATAAATATTATTATTCGTACATTTTTGTAATAAAAAAAAAACTTTTTTTTAAACGGTACAACTATGTTTCAGAAACATTTTAATATATATTAAATTGACACGTGCCATCCAATCAAAACTTTGTGTAACGTTAAAAATGGTGTGAAAAACATATTGTATTATTTAAAACTGCGTTATTGTCAAACGCAGTAAATAAAAATAAATTCAGCAGTTTCAAGTAATATTTACGTTAAGCTATACCTGAGAACCGTTTAAACTCTCTCAATTTGACACCAAAATTTTACTGGAAATAAACGAAATCAACTAATCGAAATACTCTTATTTAATTTTTGATCTTAGCACATATCGTAACATAAATCTAGAGGGAGGGGAACAAAGATTTTCAAATATACCATCAAAGTTACGTTGTAATTCATCGGTTTATTTAATTTATAATATTGTATTAGTATTATTCGTTATAAGTAATGACTCTCGTTAATATATAATAATAAAAATAAATGTCGATAGTAATGAACGTAAAAAATGTATTCTGAATTATCTAAATATCGTATAATATGGTGAAAATAAAACAAAAAATTCAAAGAAAAGCTTCTTAGCGTTCGCCCTTTTTCAAATCTCTTGATATACACCAATACACGCGATTTTTACAAACTATAAGAGGACTTGAACCCTTTTTTTATTCATGCCTGTGGATCTATTATTTATTTGTTCACGTCAGCTAATCAATGATTAACCGGGAGTGGTATAACATCGGATGACTTTGTTATCGATTTGGGAATTGATATGTGTCCTCTCAACACGACCTAAGTACCAAACCAGGTATGATAAAAATATAATAATACAGCTAGCATAGAGAAACGGCTCCAAGACGTACACGAACGTCATCGGTCATTTATCACTTGGGTTTGTGTTTTGGTGTTATAGAAGAGGACTTCACACAAATGTCACCCGGGATATCCACACACAAATAACGTATTTATATGCTCGTACCGCCACGAAACCGTACAACTTCCCTGCTGTACCCTGTCCAACAGAGTAGACCATGAACGGTGGAGATTTGAACCGAACACAATCGTCTATTCACAAGCCACACATAATTCACACAAAGGATGACACAAATCCTATAACTCATATACAATAATATATATAATAGCATCAAAATGCTCTCGTTTCATACACTCACACACGCGCACGATCTCACAAAAGTATTTATATATTTTTTTTCATCTAGGAATTATACCTGTATCATCTAAAATATATCAATTTAAAAGTGTGTATATCTAAAAATAAGAAACTCCAAAGTAGTCTTTTGACTTAACGTACAAATCAAAACGTTATACCCTCAAGTATTGAAATTTGTATTAACATTATGTTGTTCTTCAAAAAGTGAAGAACAACATAATGTTAATTTATCAATCATTCATTGATTTTAACCCCTAAATCTGAACTCGTATTGCCCCACAGATTACTATTTAAAGCATCACAATATAATTACTATATTTTCTAACGTTTATTTTTTTATAACCTTCAGTTCCATATTATAATAAACGCAACTCATCTATCTTATAAAAACCACTATGTGAAGTGTATTGGGTAACATTTACGTTGTGTAGGATTTTGTTTATGTGAAATTCTCTAGACCCCTTGAATTTTTTTCATCACTTTTATGTCATATCTTTTAAAGCTCGTGCTCTATTCAGATGAAAAACAAATGAAAATGTGAATAGAAAAATATTAACAACTACAGTTTTAATGAATTTTTTCTGGTATAACATATGAAAAGAGTGTTATGAGTATTCAATTTTAATTTTCAATATTGATAGTTCATCAATTTTACGAGATCATTTATTTTTGTCGGTAAAATTAAACAATCGATTAAAAAATTATTAAGTAAATAGTCACAATAAATTTATAAAAATTCAATTTACATTAATTTAATAGAAATCATAAATACGTAGATTTTTTGTATATCACTAAATTTATAATTATATTCTTAAATTTATACTTATAAAATTGTTCATGACTTACAATTAAGTTGCTAAAAGTAGTCCATTACATTCTGCTAGCAGATTTCACCTAAAAAATAGAAATAATAATATTAAAATTACAATAAAGAAAAAATATCAAATAAAATAGTATTTTCAACATTTGTTTTTCTATTCAAATAAAAATTTCGATATGATAAAGTTATAGTAAATAAAAGTTGTGTGATAAACGCAGTTATAATTCTCGTTACACGTATTATCGTTGAATTGAACATAACCTGTATTCATTATCTACAACATCTAATAAGTACTAATGTTACTTCACAATTTTTTAAAGTGTTTTTCATTCGTGGTTTTAATGGGTTGATAGGACTTAGTAAAAACTTTTAACACGGATTGTAACCAATAACATTTTGATTGCAAATGAATAAATTTTTTGCGTGAGAAATTTTTTAAGCGAAATGGAGCTATTGCTTATCATTATAGTGACCAACTATTCATTATATAGTCTGTCAGAAATACTATTAGGACTACGTGGCAGTGCTTGACGTACACTGCCTCGGGTTCGAAACTCGGTCACGGGCGGCTTCATTTGCCGAACGAGAGATCAGTTCGGTAATTAGAGTCGCCCTCCCTCTCTCCGGCGATGGACTAACCACCCGTCCTGGAGTATCAATGGTTTAGAAACCTCCTCCTTTGGGGGAGGCCACTATGGCCCTTAATGGGCGTATAAAGCGTTAAAAAAAAAGGTATACTATTATTAGAGCTATAAGTAGGAAAAATGACTGGATTTTGAATTAAACTAAATTTTTATTAAAATTCGTATAAATGAATACTATTTTATTCCTTTCGACAATAACAGTTTTTAATTGCTTTTAAAATTATAGTATTTTGAATTAAATTAAAGAAAAATAAAACACATTTTTATATTAAAAACACCTTAATCTTAAAAGGACAGTGTAAAAGTTATATTCTTCTTTTTCTTCATAAAAAAAATAGAAATCATAGATCCTACATTAAACTCTCTTGAAACTAATATGGTAATTTTTTTTTTATTTATATAAATTTTAACATTATTTTATTATTGAAAAAATTCACGACATCTAATATAATAATCATTACTTTATTAAAAATTTCATAGGAAAATAGAAACAAACTTCTTTATTAAAAACAAATTTACTGTATAATATAATTAATATAGGGAATTTTATTCAGTTTCTGTCTTTCAAAATACTTTTATAACTTAATTGATAACTATTTGACGAAGTTTGATTTTTAATTTCTTCCTAGCAAAGAAAATATGTAATATTACTTCAAAGAAACTTTTCTAACTATATGAGAAGACTTTATAAATAATTTAAAACTACCAATTAAAAAACCCTTTGTTTTTATGTGTTCTAAAATAACTAAGAAATGGTCAACTATTTTTATTAAACATCAATGGATTTTTGTTTGTTTTAAACAACCAAGGTTTATAGTCGTAAAAAATGTTACGTACTATAGTTATTTCATATTATCTACGAGCGTTTAAGTATGTACCATAAGTCGGGGGGTCAATATTGGACTGCTTTTATCTTAAGATTAACTATGTAAATCTATTCGTACTAAATGCTGTAAAACATGGTTACTCTGCTTTAAATCGTATAGTAACACATGTTTACATAAAACTACTACTATTTCGTTCAAAAAATCACTCATTTACTAATTTTTGGAGATAACTTATATTCCATAATGTAACACTAACACATAATACCTGAAACTTATTAACATTGTTCCACTCAAGTGTTAAGGTTTTTGCACTTTATTAAAGTTTCGACAATACTTATGTCGTACAATTTTTTTAATGAAATTACAACACGGAACACTACATTTCTGTTCTTTTATAAAAAAAAAAATTAGCAAATACTACTTAATATTGTTAAGTGCTCAACTGTACTTCGTGAAAATTTTATGCTATTAGGTGTACATTTAAATGTATTTGTACTAGAAAATAAATTAACACCAATTTTTTAATATTCGTTTTATAGCGATGATTCATATAATATTTCAAGTATCTGAAATAGAAAAAACAAATTTTGAAATTTTAATGTACTTGCACCATTTTATTAATATTCCTGATCGTAATTTTTGTTATTTTACTGATAAAATCTGTAATAAAATCTATTTTATCTGTGTATTACAATTTCTTTGTGTTAAGTATAAATGTTTTTTTTTCACGTTTTTAACGCTTTAAGAATTATATTGTACAGTACAAGTTGCTTAAACTTCTTGCTCCAAAAAATTTTAAATTATTATTTTTTTGACATTCAATTTCGAATTCTGCAACTTTGATTTTTACAATTATATTTCACTTTAATAAATTATTAGGTTATACGTATAAAAAAAAACTAGTCATCAAAAGTCTCGAGAATAATACTAATGCTAATATTTTTTGAAATATTTAAGTACGAATAATTGGAATAGTTAGTGTTCATAAGAAAACTCAAAATTAAGTGAACAGTTAAGTTATGAACAAAAAATGATTGTACAAAGTCAATTAACAGTAGAATTAATTTTCGAAGTAATTTTTTCTAATTTTAACAAGAGTTACCACGTACAAGTTTATTTAAAGAATTTTTGTACATAATAATATAAATTTTCAAGTTTATATCATAAATCTTCCTTGTCGTCAATATCACGTAAACAATGAAATTGTACCGAAAAAAACGTGCCGTCATCAAAAACACACCGGACGCAATTTATGGCATCGTCAGAAAAAATAAAAAAATCAAATAAACTTCAAATATTCAACAGCTTCTTACGTAATTAATTTTCAAGATTCATAGAAATTAGCTCATAATGAAAACTGTTATCGTTATAATAATATTGTTAACGGAGTACTAATACTGTTAATACCACGTGACACGTATAAACATAAGCTTTAATAGACGAATATCTCTTAAATAAACAGCTCGTCCAATTTATAATATCTTATTTTAAATTAGTCTTGTTATAGTTAATTGGCGATTTTATAGACACTGGAAAAAAAATTTTCATTCTGTTTTTTAATCTAATGAGAGAAAATAAATTTTAAAAATTTGTTGTAAAATTAAAACAATAAATAAATCTCCAGACTTTTGAAAGTATCAAATAAAACTTGATAAAATTTTATACGAATTAATTTGAATAAAACTTAAAGATGGCGATTACTCAATTAATGTGATGAATAAAAATGCTAAAAAAAAAAACAAAAGAAACGAAAACTTTGCGTTATTAATTTTATTCTACTCATTTTTTAAAAGACAAGCACCTTTATTTTAGGTCAACTCTTGATTTATGAAAACTTTATCGAGTAAAATAAATTGTGCTTCTAATTTCAACACTATTAGGATGGTAAATACAGGATATTTAAATAAATATTTGTCTACCTAGATTATGATATAACTACACTGTTTGTACTTCATTATAACTTTTAATGATACATTCATAATGTTGTAAGTTAAATATAACTTCAAGGTACAAAGAAGATCTTTAAAGTGTTTTTTTCTTTTTTTTTATTATTGTTTACTTAGAGAAATGTAAAAAGCAGAGCTGCGATCGTTTTGACTTTTAAAATCTATAATACAAATACATTGAATAAAAAATCTTCTTAAAGAAAGTGTTTCAACTTTTAAATAGGAAAGTAAACATGTTACTTTTATTTCTCGAGTTCTTATTTACTAAATAAATACAAGGCTTTTAACCAATACAAAAACTTTTCTCAAAGTTTTTCTTAATTGACAAGTTATTGAAAATTTAAAATACGTTATTGTAAGAATACAATAAATAAAAAATCTTATAATTTGACAAATATTTAGTAAACATTGTTGTATTATGACTTTTACGAACGGCATTGATGAACGCAATTTCAGCTTTTAGAAGCTAAAAATTGATTCACGTGGCTTGTAGTGCTAAACCGCGTTCCCTTTTTTAATCTCCAAGAATACCATGAATTAATTTAACAAAAATACATTTATAATTTTTTATAAAAATAAAAATTATCGGGTGTTGTAGCTTAAAGATTTAAAATTTACCACACGAGTATCTTTTTTTCTGAAAACCCTTAAAAATGAGGGTAATTTCCAAACCTGATCGGATTTTTCACGTGTGTACTGTGCGGCGTTTGATTTTTTTTATTGTTTCCGATTCTAGAATATAAAAACTAGAAATCAAGGTAAAATGTCATTGATTATCACATCTAATACTATTGCAAACCGGCTAACTGATTTTTTTTTTCTACCGACGACACACCATGAGGCGTAAGCGCGCGGGCGCCCAAAACGTATACGCTGCGTGTACCACACCGTGCGAAGGCAATGACGATCACCAACTGGACCGCCAAAGTTACCGTTCGCCGATCTCGCTTTCTTACCCACTACAAAGCGCTGCTCTTCGGTTGACGATAGCAGCATCAGCAGATTTCATTCCCCTTCAAAATCCCTTTTTTTTTCTTTAATGGTTCTCCAAGTGAACCAATCGCCCCTCTCGACACAAACCATAACCTACCCAAATTACAATAATGTTAACCACACATATTTGTACTTTTGTGATAGTGGACATATTGCGACATCATCTATTATAAAAAGTAACTGTAATAGCATTTGACAAAGATTTTTGGTCTAACAGACTGTATTTTTTGTTACTTAAACATAAATATTGTTCATTTGATTATTCCTATTAGTCTTCTAAAAACTTAATAGTTTCAATGACAAAAATCTCGGGAAAAAAAAACAAAAAACTGTGATCAAATAAAATCAAAATATAAATTAAAATCCAGAATTACTTTTCACTTTTATTCGTATTCGAGAGTCTAGTATAAAAAATGTTTCAATTTTCATAAATTGTCTAATTTATGCAGACTCATGCTTAAACCGAGAAAAAAATTCATTAAACGGTTCTTCAAACTAATATTAAAAACACCAAAAAATATAATATTAAAATTCTGTAGTAAAATACTAGTAATTTTACCGGTATTCTCGAAAAAAAAAATTGAAAAAAATTAATACCCATATTTATAACCTCAATAAAAGTTAGAAACTTTGAATGAAAACGTATTTTATTTAACTGATCGAATTATTTTTTTCTTCCTTAGTCTTATGAATGTATTTATTTTCACTATTACAGCTCTAATTAAATTTCGTTGTATTACTAAAACGGTAGAAATATTCTAAATAGAATTTTAGGAAAAATATTATAAATAAGTATAAGACATTTGTAGCAACGACATTGTACTGATATTTTACTAAGCTGTTAATATAATATTATTAAAAAAATTTATAAAAGTATTTTTATGATTTCAAACTATTGATATTAGGTACTATATATATAGATATGCTCTATGGCATAAATCTAGTTGAATAAGGCATCATCATTTAAGCTAACATTTATTTAGAAATTGGTAAAACTAGAGTAATTTGGTGATTTATAGTATATAATTGAGTTACTTTTAATTATTTTTAGAAGTAATTTTTAGCTTCGATGTGAAGCTGAGAAGATATAGGTTTTACTATGATGTGTTTTTTTTTTTTGTGTCTGTTACCACTTATTCTCAGATCTCACTAGACCGATTTATTTCAACGATACATCAAAAGATCACAAATCGATCTAGTCGAAGATATTACCCTCAAATATTCAAAAAATTTCCCTCGTTCCCTGTAAATAGGGAAAATCTCCAAAAAAATTACAAATTTAAAAATCGCTAATTTTCGAA
Organism: Daktulosphaira vitifoliae; assembly: GCF_025091365.1. Taxonomy (NCBI): domain Eukaryota; kingdom Metazoa; phylum Arthropoda; class Insecta; order Hemiptera; family Phylloxeridae; genus Daktulosphaira; species Daktulosphaira vitifoliae. The sequence goes on along the minus strand of NW_026099574.1, from coordinate 12,116,567 downwards.
ATTTTTTCAATATTTTTTACTTTAAACTGCCATAACTTTTTCAAAAATGAACAAATCAATATATTTTTTTTTATAGATGCATAATATCCTTACCTATCATTTTTTTTGTAAATCTGACACTTAATCTGCCCACAGGGGGGAATTTAAAAAGACAACTTTTTCACAAAAAATTAACATTTTCAATTTAACTTTTGAAAGTGTTGCGGAAAGTCTGACATTTTATATATATCTTAAATTAATACTAATGTTATTTACTATATTATGGAAAAAAAAATTTCGGATTTTATTTTGTCTTCACAGTGAAAATAGTTACCGAATACTATTTTTGTGTGAAAGTTCTCGATTTTATTTTTACGTTTTTAACTTATTGAAAAGTGTATGGATCAACACAATTTTTTATGAGATATAATATTTATATCACTTTTTCATTCGTCATACTTTATCCTAATCAGGATATTAATAATGAACTAGCAGATCATGTAGCTTTTGGAATAATCCACCAATTTTTTAAAATTAAACACTATCTAAAAATTTGCATCAAGGCATTTTTTTTTATAGTGATTTTAATCACTGTCTGATATCATTATACTTGATCCAACTATGCCACGTCACCACTGTGCCGTGACCTCCCTGTGTTGGGTTTTTTAACTTTAAGTTTTGATTTTTATATAAATTTATATATTCTATTATTATCTTTAATTTAAATATATTTTTGACTATTACAATATACGGTGAAATTATTAACAGCACAATATTTTTTTTAATTCTTTAACTATAAATTTTCAGATTCCACAAATAATTTCTATGAGGTAAGTAATGAAATAAATTCACGTTTGAAGATTATATGTATAAATGTCTGCTCGCAGTATTAGATTACTTAAGTAGAGACATCATTAGCCCTACACAAACCTGATTAATTATTGGCCAAATACAAATTATAATCCATTAAATTAAAACATCTACATTGACGTTTACATATCTTATTTTGAATGAAGATCATTAAACGGAATTAATTAAAACTCGTAGTAAATTTCTCGATAGAAAATAATGTTTTATATATTATACAACTGTATGTTTTAAGATAAAAAAACCAAAAAATTTTATATTATTTTATTTTATATTTTTAGATATAATAAAAAGTAATTCATATTATTTTAAAGTAAGTGCAGTTAAAGAAACTTTATAGTAAACACTTCTAATATAAAATGCTGATGACAATTAAATGAAACCGATAAAGTTTTATTTATTGCCATCTAAGGATAAACGACAATACTCATCTTGTAGTAACGTACTGTAAAAAGCATTAATCTTAAACATCATTCAGTGTCAATTATCAATGGCGTATGCTTGATTGTCGCATATATGTTCTAAACGATAATATAAGTTGTTTTCTCTGTATATGTCGTTCAATCGTTTAATGTTTCATATACATTTTGTGGAAAATTTACTACGCACTAATTTTCTAAATACCTGATTTTTGTTAATAATAATCAGACTCTTGATAATACACAATCATGAACACTGCAACATGATGAACATCTATTCATCGCAGTGTTTTTTAACCTGAAGTTCGTATAAAGTGCGATTAAAAGACAAACAATCAATTGAAAGGTTGTGACAATAAAAAAGTTAGGTAACACTAATTCCTTTAATATATTTATTTAATTTTCATATTTCTTTTATTATTTTTATGTTAAAATTTAATATAAATTAAAGAAATCTTTTAACAATAATGAGTAAATATATAAAGTAAAATAATTTTATTTTTACAGTTGAAATACATTTTATTTATCATATAAATAATACATTTATTACATTATGCTATATTTATTCTTACATTTTATACTAAAGAAAATATTAAAATATATTCTTACGTACCGTGGAATTACAAAATCATTAATAGTTGTTGTTAGAGACTAAAATCGTTTGATTTGTTTGAGGTTATAAAAACCCAAAAGATAATATTTAACCGATTTTCAGGATACAGGTTTCAATCCCAAGATATTATTCAATTTTATTTTCCATTAGTAATTTATATTAGTCAGCATGATTTAAAATCAAATTACTATTGAATTACAGTAGTTCTAGATTAGTTTAATAGGGGAGGTATACAGGGTGTTCAGTAAGTCTGGAAACGGGTTTCTATTGTTCTCATTGTTTGTAACAATGAGAACAATAGAAACCCGTTTCCAGACTTACTGAACACCCTGTATACCTCCCCTATTAAACTAATCTAGAACTACTGTAATTCAATAGTAATTTGATTTTAAATCATGCTGANTAACGACTCATAATGATTTGGATTTGGTATTTTTTAATTAATTCTTTTCAAACTGAAAAATATGATAAAGAAAATAAGATGAAATTGCATGATATAAGACTTTTTTTTATTGTCTTATAATAAAATTTTAAAAGCAATATATTTATTTATTAACTGAACCTCATCAGTTGAAACATGAAGTAGTTGAATTATGCGTTACATTAATAATAATTTTTGTAAGCCATATAATGGCACACAATATTATAATAATTGAAAGGTATTTATGCAAAGATGGTCAAGACAACAGTGGTAATTTTTCAGAAAACTAATAAAAAATCCAAAACTAAAAACTTTTTTGACATTTCATTATTTTACACAATTTATACAGTTGAATACTATTTCATACTTTGTATTATCTTCGCAGTTTTCTACCCAGTATTCTTCATTTTATTTTATTTTTATTTTCTATGTATTAATTACATTTTTTTTAGTTGAATTTAAAAGAAAAATAGTTATAAATAATTTTAATTACTGTAACGCCCTCTCTTGGCTCTTTGGTTAATTTCCAAACTGGTTTCCATTAGCTGTCGGCGCTATTGTTATCGATTATTTCAATTTTACAAAAATTACTAAAAGATTTTGTATATTAGCAAATATTTTCACATAGTATAACAATGGTTATGATCTCTTTCAAATTTATAGTATTCTACTTTTATTTCTGTTGTTCATCTTATCGACTATTTATTTTCACAATCATGTATTTCGTTTTTTGTTCATTTACCTTTAGACCTATTCTGCTGTATCTATGCATTTTTAGAGTTGGTTTTTTACTACATTATTCGAATAAGCAATTGTACATTTGTGGTTCATAACTTTTGTTATAAATGTTTGTCAAAATCAATGTGTCTCTATAAGTTGCCTAATGTAAATGGATCTATTGTTGATTTTTATAATCTAAAACCATATGGATAATCACTAAAAATTTCTTTAGCGAATTGTTGTATTTTATTTGGAAAAACATTATATAGAATTTTGTATGTTATGTTTATTACTCTATAAATATGGCAGTTCATCGAACATATACAATATTATACTAAGTTTTAAGTATAAAACCGTGTTATTTATAATACTAGTTTGTATCATAAAGTCATTTTATTAATTCACATTAGTATGAACTACTAAAACATAATATAACTATTTATAAATATAAAATAAAATTTTTCTAGCTATTTTTAATGATTTAAGTAATATAAAATAGTCCTAATGTAGTTCTTTTTAATTTAAAAGATCTACTATTTAAAAATATACAAATTTTAAAGCTTTATTATAAATTTATAGTAAAGTATTCATTAATCAACATCTTCGAAGGTAAAATAGCTGGGAAGTAACCAAGAGGACGCACAAGGAAACAATATTTTGAAAATATCCTGAAACTCATGAACTGTGCGTCTTTTGTTTCGCTGAAGAATTTGGTATCAAACAGAGAGGAGTGTCTTCAATGACAAAGCATTGCCTTTAATAGATGATGATGATGATGATGATGATGATGATGATGACTATAAATTTATTATTTTGTTTACACTAATATTTTAAGTTAAATTTTAAACAATCGAAGTTTCTATTTCTTGTTAAAAATAAAAAGTTTTATTTTAAATATTAGTAGACTAACTAGAAAACCAAATTTTTTTGACATTTTTACTAGTCGTTTGTTAATATTTGAATTACAATTACTTATGAAAAGACCCAAGTATGTACTCAGTTAAACTAACACAGTTTATATTACTTAAGAAAAACTATGACAAAGTCACCTTCATAAAACAATTTAAACTTGCTGCAATTATGCTTAAACAATTTTATTTCTAATTAACTTAACAATTTATTATATTTATATTCTAAAAATATAATAAAATTGTTATTTAGTAAACTAAAATTCGACATTTAAGAACATAGTAAAATAGATCAGTGCTTTGTAATTATCATACTTGGGTAGACTAATTTTTTAAATCATTACATCAAACCTAACATTTTTTTTATATCATATTTTCATGTCTACAATCGTTTAAGTTTCAATGATTGAGTAGATAAAAATGCTTTGGTTATTTTACTTTCTAGCAATCACATTTTTTATATGTTAAAAACCCTAAGTCTATACTTTAGTTTTAACTAAAATGAAGAGACAATGTAATTTAACCTTTTTATTTCACTTCGTACTCGGTTTGTAAGAACTTTTTTGTTCAGTTTTTTACTTAGTACTCTGTTACTAAATGTATTTACTACTCGGTACATCTCTAACTATTACCATTAGTATTTTATATTATAACAGTAAATTACATGTCATGAATGATAGAATATATGGAGAATAAAAGAGTATTTGAAAAAACATGATAAGCGTATACAATTTTTTTTTTTTTTGCTTTAAAATGCAAAGTACTTCCTAATCATGTCGCTTTGTTGTAATCATTATTGTCCACGTATGAAACACTAGTTTATCAAGACTTTTTTCAATACAGAATTTCTTATTTTGATTGAACATTTACAAAGGCCTTTCATTTTTTAAGTAAAACAATAAAAAACATTTCATTTAAAATAATGACTACTCGTATAAATTTTTCAAGGGTTTTTTTTATTTGGACTATTGAATTACTATCAGTAATTAGTAATTGGTCATAAGGATGATAAGTTAACAACTTTTTGTAATTGATTATTGGTTTCAAAAATACCTAACAATCATATATTAAGCATAAATTTGTTTAGTTTAATAATCCCAAAAATATAATCAACAATATTGTCAATACTATTGTGATTACTGTTTTATTTTATATTTAAAGTTAGTTATATATCGTGGACCCATTCTTTCTCAATTAAAGTAGGTTGTTTTTAATTAATTTTGCTCAAAACTTTTCCCATTAATTTGTGTAGATTCTAATTTCCTAAAATTTCATACAAACACTTCTTCTTTTAAACGCTTTCACACTTTTTATATTACTTTATATTGTTATATTATACACGACCTCATAAAGTAGAGAAAAGTTAAGGAAAACGTTATTACATTCAAGACTATATAAATTAGAATAATAAATATCTATTAGCGCATTTTTATATTAAAAATTCTAATTATTAAAATAATGAAAACGGATTTTCCTTAAAATTGTATTGAAACATGGACATAAATTATCTTTGCTTAAAAAAAATTAAATAGTTAACCTTTGCAAAGGCTCAGAACATAAAAAACACTCAAAATAAAAAAGCATAATATACCATGATATTTTTCAAAATTAAAAATGTTTTTTATATTGCTCGGCAATTAAAAAAATAGTATACATTTTTTTATGGGACATTAAAATAATACTTGCACCAAGTGCTAAATTACCTAAAGATTTTACTGAATTGAGCCCTTATAATGCATATTTTTGGATGTATTAATATATTAAATCTAAAGATCATTAAATTATAAATATCAAATTTATATTTAATAAATTACTATTTTAAGCCTATACTACTTTAACGTAAAACTTCTATGCTGCAACATTATTAAAATAACTTGTTTGTTTTTTAATTTATTGCTGAATTTAGTAAATCTTACTATAATTTTTATATTTCTGTTTTATTAATTTACAAAAATTATCAATGTCACAAATTTATTTAATAATTTTACCTATTAAATTAATCAAAATATAATTTCATACAGAAATTATTTATGATTTTCAGTAAGATTAAAATTAATTTTAAAATTTAAATAAAAAGGAGATTTTCTAGTCAATATAATAAAGTGACAGCTACGTGTATTACATGTTCAAGGTATAAAACAGTTAACTTTTAAAAAATATTTATGAAGTGATTACATAAGCAACTACTTTTTACTCATCAATTTCAATGTCAAATGACTCTAATCCTACTTTCGAAGTTTGACAAAAAACAAATTAGAAAATAATTTTTCAACATGCTGTTAAATAAATGATTATTCATGATTGAAATAAAATAAAGCAAAAACATATTTTAATATTCTGTCAAGTGTTTCATTTTGAAACAGTTATTTTAAAAAACTAAGTTTAATTATTAATATGGCTTATTTGGTTCATAAAATTTATTTACATTATATTTTATAGTACCAGTTAATAAATTCATTGTTTAAACAGATGATATAAAAATTGAAAAATACTTAAGAAAACATATTTAAAATTTCGAATTCTACAGATAGAGTTCAAAAATCAATAAACTCCTAAATATATTAATAATAATTATTAATAAAATAATTTTATGTTATCACTTTGTATGCGTATAAAATGTTAAGATCCATCTGAACTTGAAACCATGTTGATCTTTCTTTTTTTTAATGTGTTAATTTATTTGAATTACTATGACACATAGCCATGATTATAATAATAAATCATATCAAAAAATAATAAAAAAAACTATGGTTTATATTGAATCTGTATTATTTAAATTANTTATAATAATAAATCATATCAAAAAATAATAAAAAAAACTATGGTTTATATTGAATCTGTATTATTTAAATTAAATAATGTCTAAAAATAAAAACCATTGTGTATACAAACTATTTTATTTTTATAATGAGTAAATTTTATAATGGTGTCTTTATAAGATAAATTATATAGAGTGTTCAATAAGTAACGAAACGGGTTTCTATTGTTTTCATTATTCATAACAATTTACCTGTTTCCTTACTTTCTAAGCATCCTGTATATGAGATGAAATTCGCAAAAATATACGTGCAATATATTAAATACGTCAAATTACACTCAGTTCACACAAATTAAATTACCACGTTCAGTGTAAAAAATGAACACATAGCACACTAAACTTAATAATATTGTAATTTTAAATTTGAATTAAAATAGTTTGAAAATTGTCGCATGTCATATTTTCTCAAATTAAACACTTTATGTGCATTGTACATACTTTTTGTGTTTTCATAATTTAAATATATTTATCGATCTCTCTGTGTATAAAATTTAAAGCGGAAGTTAATTTCACTAAAATAATGTTACTTTTATTCAAAACGTTCATTTTCACAGTTGTTTCAGTTTGTGTGACTCTGAATTATAATAAATTTGTCCAGGCTATAATTTCTGAAAATATTGAATTGGACGATGAAGATTTAGTAGTAACTTACATGATGTTGCAAAGCTTTGATACTGGATATAACAAACCCATTGTCACATATGATGCACTACGTGGAATACGCAATGAAAATATGAGGGTAGTTATAAAAAAATATTTTGAGAGTGATATAATTTGTTTTTACATGTTCATAGCAACTCACCATCAATGTTTGATAAAAAACATTTTATCAACAAATATTTACGAAGAAAATTTTAAATATTTTTCTTTCGTTAATCAAGCCAAGATCATGTTATTATCAACATATTTTTTCACTGATGGTTCCTTTGAAAATATGGAACCGGTTTGGTTGATATACACTTATGAATTATTTTTGAAAATGGTAACAAATCGAACACTTTCATTTAATCCAGATATTATAAAATCTTTTCATGATAGAATAATTGCAACTAGTGCAAATTTTATAAATAACTCATTAAAATGTAACCCTCTAAGTACTTATAATGGGCAAAATAAAACATCTAAGTACTTCAAACAATTGAAATCAATTTTATCGTTAAAATGTACAGTAGATTTGATGAATTCAAACAAATTCTTAATTGATTCTGTTACTGATTGTAACAGTACTTTCATACAGATTGATACTCTTTATGCAGAAAGAGTTTCATATCATACCTTTAGCCTAAAAATACTGGAAGAACAACCTGATATCATAAAGACACTTTTATTTCATTTTTTTGAAACGACATCTAAATCAGATATAGAAACAATTAAAGTGCATCTTAAAAATATAGAACAACAAAATCAACCAGACCTATGGGTCAAGGCACTTGGAAAATTTTGGCAAAATTTTATTGATTTATTGAAGTATACTATGGTGCGATTTATTTGTAGGTATATAATCAATATGAATCGAAATTTTATGGATAGAGAAATTGTTCGTTGGGTTGGTGATGCTTCTAACTTTTTATTGTTAGATCCAACATCAACGTATGGTATTATTAGAAAATATAATCAATTGATGTTAAAGAGACTAAAAGAGTTTAAAAAAATTCTATATTTAGATAATGATGCAGTTTTTAATAATATTATCGACAAAATATTACAATCAAACAAAGAATTGTTTACATGTAATAAAAGAAAAGATTTTTACAATACATTAGTAACTGGATTACAAGCTGTTCCGCCGTTATTCGACAAAATAAAAATAGACACCGATTTTGAAAACCTTGAAAAAGAATATGTACAAATGAGAAACTTGTCTACATTAGTTAAAAAAGATAGCATGATATTAAATGTTGAGAACTCAATTACTGATCCCTTAATTAGAAAATGTATAGTTTTTATGGAAACTTATAATACTTTTGTCAATAGGATACTGGCTAAAGTTGATATGAAGATTATCAGATCATTTATATATTTTACTGAAAATTTAGATTCTAATGATAAAACACTTTATTTACATAACAATTGAATAAGGATAATAATGTATTAAGCTTTAAAATTAACTTGAAATTTATACCATATAAAAATAAAATTGAACTGAGTTTTACTATACATATATTATAGTTTGTATTTACTTGGTACACAATTACTATTACAATTTTAACAATTATAACGTTACAATTAAATGTTTTAATCGCAAAAATATATATCTTTTATTATGCATATGTGAATTTAAAAAAAAACATACTTATTATCAAATTATATTGCTTAAAAATAAATTCATAATAAACTAATTATTTAATAATTAAAAAATTATTGGTCAAATACATTTCTTTCTTTTAATTCTGGTGTCAACATTTTTTATAAATTATATTAAAAGATCGTAATATTCACAAGTAAAAAATATATTTTTGGTTATAGAGCTAATTTAATGTAATATTTTTCCAAAAAATAAATTTGTTAAAATGCTAAATATTTTTAACAAGCGTAATTTATCCTAATGTTTCAATTATTTATTTTATTTTGTTTGATCGAGCTAATCAATTAAATGCAATTCTATCAATATAATATAAAGTTTATATATAATATAATAATAATATAATCAAAGATTTTAATTATGAATCATTTAAGTTTTTTTCTACTCTTCATTCTAAGTATACTATAGACCAAAACAAATACTTTATTTGTTATCTTCCTGAAATATGTTAAATAACACCTGTTCGCACCCCTTATAAATTAAAAGACATCGTGTAATATTGTAAATACACCTTTCATCTCCTTCGTCTCAGGTCATTGAAAGGTGGTTGCCACCTTATCAAAATATGTGGTATGATAACGACACGACCTTGTATACACAATAATAAAATAAACAAGAAGTACAAAAAGTTTTGTTTGTCATAGTAAAAAAAAAATCACGTGTGAAGTTTTTATCAAATTCTTACGATTAAATTTTTACAAGTTGTTATTTTTACAATTTGATATATTAGTTTAACAAAAATGATTTAGTGTTGTTCAATCAGTATTTTGTAAAAGTAACAATCCTAGTTATGTTAATTGTTTATTTAATAGTTTTTTTAGCCATACAGATGGTAAAGTATTCGTGTTCATTATTTTACGATTGAACATTTATTTATAATACTTAAAACTTTTTTTTATTCATTCATTTATAAATTATTCAGTTTTCTTTGACGATAGTATATTTCAAAGATAATTGAAATATGATTTGTATATGTTACATAACAAAATACAATTTATTCTAGACAATTAAAAAAAATCATTAATAGAACAATTAAGGCTGAAAAAGTTTTTAAATTATTTGTTTTTCATTCATATACAAATGTTTTAAAAAGATAGAAAATATATCTCTGAACTCGATTAATACACAAAAACATATCAATATTATGGAGGCCATCATATGTTAGGGGTCCATTTAATATTTGGGGATCTTAGTCGAAACCAAGGATCGGAAGTCGTTGGATAAAATAAGTTAAATTATTGACAATATAAATAACGTAAAAATGATTGTATCATAAACTATGTCTTTAACGGTCACTCAAACACTACTACCCTTTTTTAGTTCGACGACAGTAGTTCCGGGCTACAGACGAGTAGAATTGTCATCAGTATTTCCCTTCATGCAAATTAATATGCATTACGAATTAAGTAAATGAAAATACAACGCGTAATATTCTTACAATAAATAAATGTGTTTAAATCTGAAGCAATCTCATGTAATCTATCACAGTTGTAGAATTTCAAAACTCATCCTACCGTCAATATTCTTGTAGTAATTATTAATTATATATTTATTTGTTGTTTGCCAATACCTAGTGAGTTTAATTTATTTAATCACATTTAATTACTAATACGCCTCGATTTTTATCCTCTAGTGTCTACATTATTTTCCACGGTCAGGACGCAAATAACACCTATAATGTATACTAGATTTATAAGTAAGCAATAATCCTATTAAAAGTAGTTAAGATTTCTAAAATGTACATATATACTTTGTATACATGCCACTTATAGTGTACAATTAAGACTAAATTAATGTAAATAAAATAATAAATTGCTAATAGTAGATCAATCTAATTAAACTTGATTCGGTTGCTTACGAGCTTTTAAGTACTAAATTTGGTCTTATTATACTACCGTTTATATCATTTGATCTTATTGGAATTATGATAAAATAATATTTAGAAACTTTAACCGGTAGTTGATATTAAATGAAAAACACATAGAGCTGTTTTCCTAAAAATTTAATAAATCTAATATCATTTTACGACTATATAACGTCGAAAAATATTTATAATTATTTTGAACACACAAATTGTATGACAAACAATAATAATAATCAAGCAATCAAAAACGAATTCTTATTATATTAAATTATACCACTTCATTTGCCCAGTCTGTAATGGCTTCGCAACAGTCATAATTTAATTGTTCATATTATGCTACTAATTATATTATTACGGTATTTTAAGGCCTTTGAAAATAACCCAGCGATATGTACGATCAAGATGTTTGCCGAAGTGGTACTCGCGGCATTCATCTTAATATTAGCAAAACAAACTTAGGTCACTTATCGTCCCCCAACATAAAAGTTTTCGATGCAAATTTGAATTTTATTCATAAAAGAGCCATTTTGTTCTTCTACAATCAACACAAACAAAGTTTCGATCTATGAAATCACCTGAGAGAAAAGTTTATGGTTACCTCACACACATTGCATCTTTCTTACTATTAGATATTGCTCCTCACACCGAAAACTTAAATATTTTCACCGATAGATATACGTTCAAATAATACATTTAAATCATCCTCAGTGCTAAATCAGTGCAAATTTATGTTGAAATGACATTATTATTATATTGTCTTATTGTAAAATTCTTAAACTAAATTATTTCAAATAACTTCTACGACAGAATTAACTTCTATTATACCTTCATTTTAACTCATTAAATCGCATTAAATATTCGTAATGACTTTTTGTCTGTTTTATGTCAATGAAGCATAAACTATGCTTTAAGGGTTCAAAACAATAAAAATCTTAATATCAGAGTCATTCTTCAAATGTTATGCAAAAATAGATATCATATATGCGAATCTGGAATTCTATAGCTACTGTTTCATATTTAAAAGTCGAAAATATCAAATTTCCGGTAAACGCGTTTGCTGGGCGGCATTTATAAAAATTTAAATAGAACAAAATGAAAATATAATATAAAAAACCACAGCGCAATTGGGTTTAGTGGGGATTCGGCCCCATTGACTTTTATGACTCATCCCTAGCGTACATTATAGTGTACGTAGTAAACGTAAATGTTAAGATCAGCATAAAATATCGTAGGACACAGAATACGTTTACAATATGCATGAATCCCACCTGAGAATAATCAACCACAAAATAGTGATACATAAAGCTGATTAGGAAATGTATACCTTCACATACACCGCGCACATTGGTTTATTTATGTATTATCTACTTTCATTTATTGGACATAGAAAAATATTTAGTTCGACGGAAATTAAAACATGCAATTTCTCTACGGATACTTGGCTAAGAAAGTTCTATTCGTTATAACTATGTAACCATATCGTTACATAGTTATTAACGAAATCAAGTTATAATTAAGACAAATTTTAACGATATATGTCAATAGCATTTTTATAATTTTGACTGACCAAATGACATATTTTTTCCGAATTACTTATTTAATATTTCTCAAATAGACGGACCAAATAAGAATTCTGCACCAACAAACTATTTGTGTTCTGTTTTTGACTACTAAGAATCTCAATTTAATAATTAAGTTTAGACACACAAAGAACGAAAAACATTTGTAGATCAAATGTAATAGAATATAACAGGATAAATTGTGTATGAAAATTTGATAGTTAAAAATTATTATTTTGTTTTTATATATTAACATTAATTATAATAATGTACAGCGAGGTGCATTACATTTTTTTGAAATATTTCACTATTTTACAATGGCATATTGTAAACCCAACCCAACCCATTGAGAATGTTATGTTGATATGAAAATCTTTACATACATACTCTACACAGTGATTTATTAAGTAATTTACCCCAAGTTTTCGTTTGACATAATGATTTTTTCATAAAAACTGTAATTTATTTGTTTTCACGACCATGATGGATAAAATTTTTTATCAAAAATATAAGTGTTTTTGGGAATTTTATAAAGTAATATTCAAAGCTCTTCTTCTTCCTCCCCTTAATCCCAACTACTTGGGTCGGCCACCCTTATCCTAAACTTCCACTTGACACGATCTCCCACATCCTCTATGCTCACATCAGCTGAAAGTAACATTCTAAGCTAAATCTTATAATTATTTTTATATAAATTTTTATAAAAAATTTAGGAAAATAATTAATTTTCCAATATTAAACTTCGAATTAAAATAATTTTCAGCTATAAGCAAAAAGTTTGACAAATTTAATTGTACTCTAAAGATATACGAATGATTTGCGAAACAAATATTTAGTTAATATAATATAAAATTATTTTCTACGAAATCGGTAATGTTGATATATAATTTTTACTTCTTAAATACTAAATACTAAATATTAAAAAGATCTAATTGACAAACGCGTGAAATATCAAAGCAATTTGACTATTTATAAATTTATAACACTTTTATTCTTAGAAATAAAAACAACTAAATATAATGCAAAACAAACTAAGTCTAGTTGTGCAACTTATTACCATAGTTGCGCTAGTATGCACCGCTATAGAATGACAGGACAATAAAAATAATAGTCTTTGAAAAATCGAATGATATTGACAAAAGCACAGTTTCTTTAGAGCAGTAAAACCAAAGTCATGTTTAGAGAAACTTGTTAAAATTGTGCATGATAAATAATGTTTTATACAACATTAATCTGATTTTTTTTTATCAAATTGAACATAAAACATTTTCAAAGATGGATGATGAACGTAAAATATCATTGAAAACCGAAGAAATCGAAGGACTTGATGAGGTACTTATTTTCGATAAAATATTTTCTAAAATGTAGTAAATATTTAATAGAATAAAATATTATTTTTATGTTTTGTATAGGTTAAAATAATAAAAAAATTGTGTATTTTAGTTAAAAAGGTTTTGTTCATAAGATACATTAACAATGTCACAGACTATAAACAAACTTAAAACTTTTTTATGATTTTGATAAAAAAATCTTTGTTCTCAAAACAAAAAAAGAAATCTTCAATTTAAATTTTTACTTCTTACTGCTTTTCAAGATAATATGTCTTAAAAATTGCGTGACAGAAAAAAACATTTTTCTTATACGTCAATAAAAGTAAAAATTGTATCTATTCAGTTAGACCAAGTCTTTGAGTCAACGTCATCAAAACACAATCAAACTCAACAGCTACGAGTATGGGAAGGACACAAATTATGCGTGGATCCGAAAAATGCAGAATCTTATGAAAAAGAAAAATTTCAAGTCATCTTTACAGTAAACAATTTTATAACGAAATTGTACATTGATAGTCAGCACTTAAAAACCAACGGTTAGTTGATTAATTCAAATTTAATATGATTTCAAACAATCAATTTTTAAATTTTTATAATTGAGTTTTTGTTTATTTAGAAAATTTATCAAACAATCGGTTCCAAGAAATTGAAGAACGCCTCTTGGACCAGTTATTAGTTGGTCACGATTTACTAACAAGACTAAGGAACTTACTCACTATGGAAAAAACTGATGCAGTAATGGATCATTCGTTGAACAGAACTCGATTTTTTAAAATGGACGATGACACTAGTAATACAGTTTGTTAAACCTTTTGTTAATTAACTAACGCAATTAGTATGTGCATATGTGATATAGTTATTTTGTATAGGATTTCAAGAAGAAAGGAAAGACCTAGAGCGAAAAAGAGCAATGGAGGAAAAAAAGGTTAAAGTTAAATGGTTGAATGACATCATTGAGTCCATGACGGCGAGGTACAATAATGTGGTAGATTTAATGAATGCTTCTATTGATTACAAGTTTTTGGACGGTAAATCAAAAGATTTTACAGTTTTATACTGTCTCTACAAAAATGTTTTATTTTATTTAATATGCTTTCATGGCTCTTTTTAGAGTTTAAAGTAAAAACAGTGAAGTTGGGATTGAAGAAAAGCGCCTATAGAAAAACAAAAGATGTTAAGGTAAGAGCATAATAATAAGTCATTTGGAAAAGTTTTTAGACTTTGGCTAACTAAAAAAATTATCAAAAGAAAGAAATAACATCTACGTGTCACTAAAATAATAAAAGTGTAAAATAAACTAAATTTTCTTTTTAATACTAACACTGAGTGTATTATGAAACTTAATTCTATGATTAAAACATCTCAAATATAAAAGCTTTACCATTTTAATAGAACAATTTACTAAAATTTACACTATATAAGTTTTTATTAAAATAAAACTCGATCATTCTGTACTAATAATTCATATTTTAAGAATTCAGTTAATACTTCGTTTAATTTGACTCAATATTATTTGTACTATTATTACTATACGTGAAACAATATTTACAATAAATCTTTCTTACTACTAGAAATAAGATTGTGAAAAATTTACATTCAAATCTCATAATTACAAAATTACATAGTATCATACTATGATGATAATTGCTTACAAAATTCACAAGGTAGTAACAAGATATTTGAGTTTGATATGTTTTTTTATAATAAACATTTCTTAAGTATTTAATATCAGTTCCAATGTATTAAAAAAAAGTATTTTTACCCATGAAATAATTATTTTTTCTCGATGAATAAACGCACCAATATAATTGTATCCATTAATGTTCAACCGAATACTTGAAGTATAAATTACTTCATTATAGTAACTAGGACTTTTGATATCGAATCGTTACAGTGTACAGTACACCTTGTACTGTCCTTATAGAAACAAACACCTCTAAGAGTAAAAACATAATGATACTCATAGGCATTGCATGTTCTACACATTCCAAGAGTTTATTGCATTCGACAAGTTTTAAATGTTAATAAGTGTACATTTAATGTCTAGCATTAGAACTGATTGTGGATCTTATCTTTTAATGTTTATCCGGTTGTAAAAAGAATACTCGTTTAGAAAAACAATTCGGAAAATAACGTAGGTACCAAATAATCAAGTGTTTAGCACATTTATAATTATGTACAAATTTTTTTTAATTTTGTAATCATAACCTTTTTTTTCCACACGGTCGACATAATGTCGGCCGCCCTGGAACTACCGTGAGGTATTGCTTCAGGGCGACCAACGTCGCTATAAAGCTCACACCGCCGTGTTGTGACTCAGCCCGAAATTAATCAAGAGCTGAGTCACAACACGACGTGGCCTCCCCCGTTAGCCTGTTCCCGGAGTGGGATCCGTTGTCCAGTTCGCACCACGTGGAGGTGAGGGTAGTGCTTTGCTGTGGCTTGGCATAAAAATTCACAAATACACAGAAACACACAAGTAGCTAGAGGACAGGAGATACCTTAGGTAGGCTTCTCCAGTCCTCCCACCTTCTTGGGGCAGTCACTGGCCCGGTGGCTCTCTGCCCTGCACGAGAAACACGCACTGGTCCGGTTGGGACCGCTACAGGCCGTCTGCACGTGCCCCCTCTCGAGGCACCTGTAGCAGCGCGGTCCCTTGTTCTTTGGGACCCAGATCCGGCACGTGCTCCATCCCACTCGGATTCACGTCAGCCCGACCAGTGGTTGCGCAGCCCTAATGGGCACCTTGCACCACGCGAAGCGCCTCTNGGCACGTGCTCCATCCCACTCGGATTCACGTCAGCCCGACCAGTGGTTGCGCAGCCCTAATGGGCACCTTGCACCACGCGAAGCGCCTCTTTAACCTAAGCGGCCAACAGGTCGGCCTAGGCCCCGGTACCCCGAACCTCCAGGAGCACCGCTCCCGTCTTGGTTCTGCGGGTACCGGAGACCACGACGCCCAACGCCTGGAGGTCGACAGTTGCCATGACCCTCTTGATCATAGCCGAGTACTTTTGGTCTTCTTTGAGGGGACCAATAATAACGGCCTCGGTCCGCGGGGTCTTTACCTTTATAACGGGTCTCCGCGCCGAGGGGGGGGGTCTGGGGTTAGGGTGAGGGTCCACCACTGGTTTCGGCGTCTTGCGCCTTACAACCTTGTAATCATAACCTTAAATCATAAGAAGTATTCACTATTAAAAATAAACTATTTATAAACATAAATTGTATATAAATTAAAAAACGCTATGAAAAAATTAAAGATAACTATAAATTTATTGTAAGCAGACTTTAATTGCATTTTTTATCAAATATATTCAACAGCTATAAAATTTTATTTCAATTTTGAAAAGTAAAATATAATGAACATTTTTAAAAATATTATTTTTAAATGTTATATTTTCGTATAAATAGATAAGTCAAAATATTTGACCTAATTTCAAAACATATTTGATTTATTGTTTGTAACTTTTATAACACGCAAAAAATATTTAAACTATAATATTCGTTAAAAGCATATAATCTATAGAAATCCAATAAAAATATTAACCTACAATTTACAAATATAAAAATTACAGATTCTCTAAATTCTCTTTTCGTGTCAATAGGTTTACTAGAAAAGTTCTCAAAACGCCTTAACATTCATAAAATACCTCAAATCTATGCAGCTAGTCATAATAACTAATTTTAGGTGAATAATCTACTAACACATTTTTATCAATATAAAGACCCTTTCATAGACATATCACACATTTAAATACTTTGCTCACTTTGCATGTAAAAAAAAAAAGTATATACATATTTTTATATAATGTAAGGTCTTTGTTTCAAATATTGAAGAATGTTATTGAAGATAAAGCATGTTCTAACCTATGCACTTAAAACTAATTTGAAAATAAAAAAATTGTTGAATGGTAATTCTTTGCAAGACATCACATATTTGTAATGTTTAATAAACTTTAAATGAATATATATTCTTTTGTAATTTAACGATTCTCTTACTCTTAATAAATAATTATATTTATTGAACAAACTCCAAGGTGTTACAATGAATAAAGTTAATATTACACGTATACATATGTGTGTATATAAATAAGGTACACAATACAATCAAATAGCTAAAAACTTGACATAAAATCAATGTTAGTATTTTTTTAATGCTAGGTACTCTGTTCTTTTTCTGAATCAACGAAATTTTAGAATTATTTCCGACTTGCTTCCAATTAAATGATACCCATCAAATTAACCATTAGTAAAAAAACACTAACAAAAATATTACTTTGACTATTTCTAATTTATCTTTAAGATATTTTATACGGTAAATATATTTTATATGGTAAGGAAATGAATAAAGTTTGAATCGTTTACCAATAAAAAATAAAAATAAGAATCGGTCTAATGAGATACTATTACGTCAAAATGACTGCGTTTAACAACTAACACGGATAAAAGTTAAAATTTTATTAAAGTTTTGAAAGAAAAATTGTACGTTTTTGATACTGAATCATTAGTTCACGATAGACATATTTAAATACACATGAAATCTTTACAATGATAGTTGTAAAAATATCTTTAATCCATAAGTTTGCGCCTTATATTATACTTAAAATTCTTATCTCTAAAAATATTTAAATTTTCTTAGGACAAAAACGACGATAACATAGAAACTGCTTTGATTATAAAATCACCAATTGAAATTTTAAACTCAAAAATTATTGACTCAGAAGTCAAAGCTACATATCGTATCATAGGAACAGACGTGACAAGCTACAAAACAGTTTACTGCTATTCGTGTACCTTGTACGGTTTATACGGTATAAACTATGTATTTATTATTTCCAGTTTAATACTATCAATATCATATAAATATTAATAAGCAATAATTAATTTCAGTGACGTGACTATGATTTATATCTCACATATATAGGATAATTTTTCATTATCCCGTCCAAACAAAAAAAAAATGAAATTTTCACTAAGAATTTTTTTTGATTTAGAGGAATGTATCCTCTTTCATCGTTCCCTTATTACGCCCTAATAAATGTTTTTAATATTTTTTTTCTTTTACGTTATTTTCTTAAAAGTATTTCTTAAATTGGTTTATTATTTTTAAAGTGTTGCGTTATCTAATTAAATTAGAAAAGTGTTTAAAAAAATAATGCTCTAAAATGCTTTCAAAAATTTGTTTAAGTTTCATTATAAAATAAATAGAGACGTAAAATGGATAATTTTTTACTATTTAAAACAGAACATCGTATGTACGGTTAAAGTGTTACATTTTAACCCTTATGTATAAATGTTCAATTTTATTCTTTATTACTGCTTAGAAAATATTTGTTGTATGTTATTATACGACATTATTATTATTATTACATTCATTTTAAAAATTAATTTCATTAATATGACTTTAATTTTTTTTTTAAATATTTTAATAGATGTTTACTTATTTAATCGTTTTTTTTTTTTTTAATAAACGATATACATTATTTTATCGTAGCCGAAGGTAAAGGTTCTAAAAAAGAAAAAGCCAAGGAAGACGCAGCAATAGAAATGATAAAAGTCATACTCAACGAACAAAATGATAACACGTTATCTAACAGATTGGAAGCTTTTAATGAACAAGAGTAAGTTTTAGATAATTTTTCATTCAAAATTTTATCGAATAGCAAGTTAGACTATTAATTATGGAAAATATTTAGTTATTCATTACTAAACATTTTTGTCTATTCAATCAATAGAATCAATGAACTACAAAATATTTTAAAAACCAAACAGAACTACGCTGAGTTTTTAGAAGAAGTGATTCAAGATGAAATTTACTAAAAATAAAATAAAAAATTGTATACTTCTGATACAACATTCACTACCTAGAATAATTACAACGATTCCTCGAAAAACCTTAGAAATAAATCTCTATTCACATTTGCACTTTATCACCTTAATATATAGATCAGGTTTGGTCCCCTTCCCCAATATGGAACATGTAAATTTATATATTTAAAACAACTTTAACTATAATACATAAAACAAAAAAAAAATTTCTCAATAAGTGTTATAAAATCCTCTGAGCTCTTATTGATACCCTACAAATCAAATATAATAATAAATTTGAATCTAACTAAACCTTGTTTGATTATATATTAGCTAAATTACAAAATGTATAAATACATACGAGTTATACTATTGTTAAAATTTTTTCTTCGACCAACAAAAAAGTAGAATACACTTTTTCTTAAGTACGCCTTATTTTTAGTTATATGAGTTTGTACCATAACACATTTATTTGTAATTATTACTTAATTCTATTTAAAGCAATGTAAGGATATAAATTACTTTTTTTAAATCATTTAAGAAGTATACCACTCAAATTTTATAGATAAAGATATACCTTTCACGATACGCACATATCATTTCATATAGAAAAAATAACACTGTTCACATAAATAGGATTTTATTTTGGTTTTGTGCGCATGATTAATTTAGGAAAATTTTTTTTTTATTAATTTAATACTTAAATTGACAAATTTGACGAAAATTAAATATCTCTAAAAAAAAGTGCTTTTGGAACAATAACATTGTTTTATATACATTTGTGCATTGTGCAAAAGTAATTATTATTATTTTTTTTTTTTTGACAATGGCTTAACTATTAAACAAATTGAAATATCTTGATTTCTCTGAGATTTAAATAATGAACTAATAGTTTTTTAACTAAAATGACTTCTTGCTCGATAGCGCCCATATCTTGTCATTAATTTAACTAAAGTTCTCTAGAAGCATTTTTTTTTTTTTTCATGATCGCTAATTCATTTTAAGAAACTATTTTCTTAATGATGTTTCAAATAAATTAAATCCGACTATGTTTTCGCAAAACAATGCCTACTTTTTAGATTTTATAGTTATACATTTATTAGTTTTAATTGTATTTTTCTTAATTGTCTTTTGTTGAATTTCTATTTAAAAGTGTAAAGCTATTTTTAATGTAGATAATTATCAAATTATTAGCATACTAAACATATAAATAAAATAATATTATTATTACCTTGAGATTACGTGTTTTCATTATTTAAAAATCCCCGTGTATAACATTATTATACAAAGAAGTTTATAAAAAATAAATCACATTATAGTAAAACCAGTACCTCCTCAGCTTCGCATCGAAGCTAATAAATCACAAACAGTAAAAATTCCGATTTTTAAGTAAATAATTATAACCGTTTAATTTATGAAATATAAGCTAATTGCTGTTGATCATATTATACGAACGTTTCTTTTTTTCTATATTTGACACATTACATACATACTTTGTTTATAATCTATTTCTTGCTGATTAACATAAGTGTTACGTGATTAACATAATACAAATCTTAAATATGTTATCGTAAAGTAAAAATTTTAATTATTATTTTGAAATTAGACATTTAATGTTATTAAATGAAATTTTAAATTACGTTAAAATTAAATGACTTCTTAAGTATTTGATTGTTACTACATAATTGTTTAATTTGATTATTTTAATAATTATAGTATAGCAATTTTAAACTTTTAATTTAACAGGCTAAACTTATAAAGATATTAATTGGAAGTACATTTTTATTCTCATTCATGGTAATTTGGTTGCGACCCACGGCAGTCTACCACATTTTTTATAAAGTATATAATCATAGGAAAATTTTAAAAATAAAATTACGATCAAACTTGCTAACGTTAGATTCAATACATCAAAAAATATCTTATGACTAGAAGTTGAAGTCTTACACAGACTATTTCGCGGCAAATCGTGTATCTAAAAAAAAAAATCAGAATATACTAAATTCAACTTATTTTAATGATTAAAGGCAACAGTATTATTAAAAATATATTTACAATCTCTTCCAAACATTTTTTTTTAGTACCTGGACTTTGGTTTAATAAAAACGATTAAAAATTAAAAGCCTTTATTACTTCTAAGAAAGTTTTTAAACGATCCTTAAATAAATACTATAATAATACACATGAAATAATAAATATTTTTGAGACATTTTTATGACGAACAAATATATAATGATTAAGAAATTACTTCTACATCATTCGTCAACTTAATTCAAATTTCAAAAAAAATGCTTAAGTTATCAAATAAAAAAGGCAATTTTATGGATGAATTAATAAAATATTTCAAGTGTAAAATTTAACGATCCGCAGAAATATTTGAAAACGTTTTATAAATTTTATAAAGTTATTTTTTGTATTTATTTAAAAATTCAAACATTGTTTCTTAACGTATAAAAGCCATATAAAATTTTGAAAAAACCAATACAATTCACTTAGTATTTTTTACTCACGGGAGTTAGATAATATTCATCGTCTTCTTGGTCAGAACATTTAATATCATATTGGTCTATTATTAATGATTGGTATTTAATCAGAAGATCCTGTTCATTCATTAGTTACAATATTAAGTAAATATGTTGATTAAAAAATATCTATACAAAGGGTGTAATTTAACCTGAAATGAAGGTGCAAATAAGCAGTCACATCGCCAAGGGTTGTCTCCTAGGTAGAGTTGAACGATATTACGATTTCTTTGGAAAGCATTATCCAAAGCATAGGTCGGCACCTGCTTAAAAATAATAAAATGATTCAAATGATTCAGAAAGATTGTTGATTTTGTTTTTTACTAACTTTAGATAAGTTATTTCCTTTAAGGCTTAAAACTCTACATTGTGCTAACCAATGAGACCCTTCCAATATGCTTATTGAACTAAGAAGATTATTGTCCATATGGAGATCTAAAAGTTTTGCATAATACCGATTGTTCAGCAATTCTTCTAATGATGTTACCTAAATAAAATGTAACTACTTACCTCATCAAATTTTTTAATTTTACCTTGTCAATGTACATTTACAATTAATTTACATCGTCTTTGTTTTCAAAATGACATGTGTAATTTTGAATTATTTATACATAATTTATTTTGTGTTGTATCGTTAAAAAAAAATATGAAGGTGGTCGGATTTGTTTTTAAATTTATTTTAAACTTTAATTTTTAGGAAATATTGAATTTTTTCTAATAGCTTTAAATATAATAACATTTTTCTTACTTGATTGCCTTGCATTAATAATGTCGTTGTATTATGCGGAAGTTTTTTGGGTAACATTTTTAACCCTCTATAACTGCAATCTACGGTTATTAGAGGATGTAAATAAAAATAATTTCCTCTTCCTCGAACTACATTATCTAATGTACAAATACAATTATCTGGTTGATAAGGACATTCCTTTTCCATTTCCTAAACATTAAAAAAACAATTTTTATTTTTTAGTTAGTATTATTGTAATTGAACATTGTGAAAATTGGATAGTAAGAATTAATCACATATGGCTAATATTATTTAAAATTAAAAATATATATTTATAATATTAATTTAAAACTAAAATATTTAATTCAACAACATTGAGTTAATCTATTTAACTTTTTTAGTTATATTTTTTTATTTTAAAAGTTGGACTTAAAAAGTTCTTTGTTAGTTCCCGTCTCTCAACATATATTGTTTCGTACGAATCTACCGTATCATTCGAGTCTTAAGAAAATATATTAAATAAATACGATTGAAAACAAGAATAATGCACTTTTTGTATTTTAATATTTTATAATTATTCAATTGATAATAATAATTAACACCAATATTATTGTCAATAAATAAATGGATTTATAATTTAAATGGTAAATTTTTATTCATTTAAAAAGGCTAAAATATTTTTCCAAAGCCAGCATTTATCGAAATTCATGTTGTTTGACATTTTGATACAATAAAGTTAATTATTCTCTATTGAAATATGCAAGCAATAATATTTAACTCGAACTTAACAAAACTTATAAACACAATATTAATCTTACGGGTTGGGAGATCGTAATTAAAAGCCTTTCTCTCGAAATGACTTGCGAAATACGGCCATCTTACATTCACACTGCGATATATAAAATAAAAATCCACCATAATAATCTGCAAAGATTTCGAAAATAAATATATATTTAGACACAAAGAATTCTAGAGAACTCATTGACAAAATAATTTAATTTGCACTAGAAAAAATAAATAGGTTGATTTTTTAAATAAACTCAGTGTGTATCCTATTATTAAAATAATTACTCAATAAATAACAACTATATATGATGAATTAGCAAATAATTAAATAAAACTTAGTTTTTTCTTTTATTCTGTTATACATACTTTGTATATAAATTTTTTAATTATAAACTATTACGTAACAGAATTATTAATGAACTACTAACGTATAAAAGACGCAACACGGGAATCATAGGTTTTCCAATGTATTTATAACCACCACATATCATCTTATCTGCATCCATTACTTTGAATATAAAAGGTTCCTTTGAAGATTGAAGTAACCACGTCATATCATTTTTACAAAACCATGATTGCCCTACAAAATTATATGTAATTGACAATTTTTATGGAGATTGACTTCACTACTAAAGTTTCACTAATTAAAAATTACCTCCAATGTAGGAGTAAACAAAACTTACCTGCTAACCAAATTTGTTTTAATTTCGTCATATCCTCAATAATTGAAAAAGAAAATTGATTAAGTTTGTTATAGCTTAGATCTAATATCTCTAAAGAAGACAAATGCATAAACGCGGACGATTCAATTCGTTCTAAGTTTAAGTGGGATAAATTTAGAGTCTGAAAAATATTTATTATGTACAATAATATATTGATGAATATGAGAAATATTAAAAAGCAAAAGTAAGTAGCTATTAAGATTAAAAATATTAAAATAAAATTATTTATTAATTTTATTATTTCATCCATGACTTTACAAGTTATTCAAGTGACTACAAGTCTATGATTTCTAATACGATTTGTTTTTTCTAGTCGGTCAAAGACAAATTAAGAGGTCAATATTCCGAAAAATATCTTAAGAGATATTTCTTAAGAATTAATGAACTTTCATATGACGCTGATACAAGTATTGATTTTTAGAAATTATCAAATACGTATTTATTAAATATTTTTGATTGATTAAACGTATTGGAATAGTAATATGAAAAGTACAACCCTATTAAGTTAGGTTATAAAAATCTTATTATATGATAAAACAAGGAAAAAACGCTTTTCTGGGAAAATTACTTGGCGTGCTCCGATTTTCGAATTTTTTTTTTTCAACCAAAGTACTCAATTACCAGACTCCGGGAAAATTATTGGCGGAAATCGAAAAATGTTTGCCGCTCGCTCGCAAGCGTTTTAAATTTTTGACCGTTTTCAATAAAAACGCTTGTTGACGACAGCGTTTTACGACATAAGGTTTGAAATTTTCATCAAACCGGCCCAATGATATGATGAAATAATCAATTCAATCCGTTCATTTTTCACCATTTTACGAGCTTTTTTTTTTATTTTAAATCCACACGCATGATTTTAATATGGGCATTGACTCATTTTTACGCATATGTTTATTCTGAACCTTATTTTGTGTAATATGTATTTTTATTAGGACACTATTTTGCATATGCGCCTAGCACTATATTTTATATATATATTATCAAGGATTGTCATATGTTATATATACATTTCAAGACGGTTATAATTATATAATTCTATACATTCATTATCAGAACATTACATTATTAATAATCTTATTTTTCCCATGTATGAGTCTATGAGTTTATCGTTTCAATTGGGATCCATGTATGAAAATTTTGACGTTGGACAACATTCCAACGTCAAATCACAGCTACCAATATTTTGATCAAAATTAAATTTTTTACATTGTCCAACGTATAATTAGAATATTAATAATTTTTACCAAGGGTGTATTTAAAGGGGGAAATGGCCCCCCTTTGAACCAGCGCTATCAATATTTTTTTAGGCAACTTCTATGAAATACGGACTTAATGTCATTTTTTTTTTGATCAGCACTTTGATTTATAGCAAAAAAATTCTATAGTATGTTTAACAAAGTAAAAAAATATTAAATACCCTCCTAAAATAATTTCTGAATACGCCTAAGGAGAATACCTCATTAATAAACGTCAACCTTTTTGAAATTTCCTGATTTTAATAATTACATTTTTAATATATTTTTCTTACACTGATTCTTATGTAATATTTTTTTCTACAAAACACTTATTGTACTCGGCGTAGCCAAGTACTCCTACCTGAATCAGTGGTCTACTTATAATGACGGCTCGAAGAGGAATCCCAGCTAGGCGAAGCTTAGTTTTTCATGACAATTAATAAATGTAACAAAAAATTTAAAAAATGTATAAGAAGCATTAAAATTAATAATAATGAATAAATAAAGAATTGGATGATAATTATCCTTCATTCTGCAAAAAGTCCGGATTGAAAACTACCGCCCATTTAAATAATCCGTTAATTCGAAAAATTATCATTTTGTAGTATAGAATAAGTATTGATTACTCAATATCTATAATTAAATCATTAATATTAAATTTATTTAATATAATGGAAATAATTATTATGAATTTAATAAGTATTTCGAATTAAAACATTAGGAACCATAATCCGGTTACCATTCATATTCCCAAATGACGGATTCAATTGATAAACTGGATTGGCAGATTTAATCCATAATCCAGATTGACCAATTATGTGTTCAGCTCTATTCTGAACAGTGCCGGCGCTGTGATTTGCGAGGTACTAACTTTTAATATAATACATAAAAATATAGTGCATTTAAAAATTAAATATAATTTTTCAATGATCAGCATTTGGAAGTTTGTAATTAATCTTATCTAGTCTAACAACTTACTTTTAAACTTTGCATATTTTCTGGGAAAACACCAATAATTGTTTTGATCTCGCTATTTATTATTGTAAATTTTGCTAACTTAGAATATATATACAAAGATGTTGCCGGTTCAAAATAGTCAAATGGCCAATGACAAAACATTAAAGTATGAGCTGAAAAATATCTAAATAATATCTTAATAATAATTATATTAGTATTATGTATAAGTATAAATACACATCTCTACACACTAGTAAATAAAACTAACAAATTAATACATATTAATTTTTCTTACTCTTCATCTAAAAAATCACCATGAAATCCACCACTGCAGCCGATTCGTAGTCCATCTGGTCTGTAAATACTGATACATTTATTTTGAGGTATATTTGGAGCACAAAATTCACTTAGTTTGATGCTGTTAGCATCGTTTTGTATCAACAGAACTAACAAATACCTACGAATTAATAATATAAACTACAATAGTTTAGGAAGTTATTTCAATTTTTTCGGGTACATATAATATTGATTAGGCATTTTTTTGTAGGTAATGTAATGGGGTAGTGTGGAGTTGCCATAAATGAAAACATGAAGTTTTTGGTACCCTAGTAATATAATTTATGTATCATAAATGATACCCCAGTAATAGAGCCAACTTAATTCACTCTATAATAAAAAAATAACAGATTAAATATTGTAGGTATAACTCACTTAAAAATCATTTGGTAACCATCCATTTTCTAATTTTTATTAAGTTTGGTGATACTAAACAGAGGATACACTCATAACCATTATTTATACTTAGTGGAGTTTATTCTCTCGTCAAAGCAAGATAAAGATGACATTTTAATGACTCAAGGTAAAAAACAAACATTAGATTATATATTTTTGTGACAAAATACAGCATTAATTTACTTTTTACCTAAATATTCAATGAATATTTCAACATTAGAGGATATCTCGCGAAATAAGGGACTCGTAGATTTAAATAGTGAGATAGAGGATGAGAGGCTGTGGCATTAATGAAAAAGAATAAAGCAGTAAAACCAGATGAAGTGCCATTACAAGTATGGAAAATATTAGGCGATGTTGACATAAGGTAGTTGAAGGAACTTTTAAGTAAAATCTTATTAGAAGGGAAAATTCCAAATGAATGGAGGAATAGTATTGTGTTGTCGATATTTAAAGGTAAAGGTGACATACAAGAGTGTGAAAATTATAGAAGCATAAGAGAATAAGAAATAAGACATCGGTATCTAAAAACTATTTTGGATCTATGACTGATAAGCAACAATGGAGCCAGTATTTTTTGTGAGGCAACTAATAGAAGAGTTTAAGAAAAAGAAGAAAAAGTTGTGCATGGTATTTATAGATTTGGAGAAAGCGTATGATAGAGTACC
The DNA here is from genome assembly GCF_025091365.1 of Daktulosphaira vitifoliae. Lineage (NCBI taxonomy): Eukaryota > Metazoa > Arthropoda > Insecta > Hemiptera > Phylloxeridae > Daktulosphaira > Daktulosphaira vitifoliae. The sequence goes on along the minus strand of NW_026099574.1, from coordinate 12,088,609 downwards.
GAGAGAGGTTTTAAAGTGGTCATTAATTATAAAAGGAGTCCCGTAAAAGTTCCTTAATATAATAGAAGATATGTATGATGCCACTTGTACCAGGGTAAAAAGAGTAGGAGTAACAGAAGGTTTTCGGGTAAGAGTAGGAGTGCTGCTTTAAGCCTTTACTATAGTGATGAATGAAATTACTAGAGAAATACAAGGAAAGGTGCCGTAGTGCATGTTGTTTGCTAACGATATAGTATTAATAGGAGAAAATTAATCAAAGGCTAGAGGTGTGGAGATCAGCTCTTGAAGTAAAGGGTTTACGAATAATTAGAAGTAAGACAGAGTTTATAGAATACGAGTTTGACAAAGGAGAACACGAGGTAGGTGAAATAAGGAGACCAGTAACAATAGGTAAGGACGTGATTGGAGAGGTGGAAAATTTAAAATATTTAGGATCAGTTGTGCAAAAGAGAGGTGGTATTTAAGGATGTAAGACACATGGTTAAAGGGAGAGGTTTAAGTGGAAAGAAGCGTCTGGTGTCTTATGCGATAAAAAAATTCCAATGAGGCTGAAAGGTAAATTCTACAAGACTGTAGTGAGGCCAGCCATGATGTATGGTTCAGAGTGTTGAGTGGTTGATAAGAAAGTAAAGCAGAGAATGTAGCCGAGATGAGAATGCTTAGATGGATGAGTAGAGTGACTAGAGAAGATAGGATAAGGAACGAACATATTAGAGGTAGTATAGGTGTAGCATCAATCGTAGATATGATGAGAGAAAATAAACTTAAATGATTTGATTATGTTATGAATAGAGATGAATCGGAAGCTGTAAGAACAGTTATAGAAATGAATGTTGAAGGAAGAAAAGGTAGAGGAAGATCAAAAAAGAAATGGAGGGAAGTTATTGACAGCGGATGTGAGCGTTGAGGATGTGGGAGATCGTGTCATGTGGAAGTTTAGAATATGGGTGGCCAACCACAAGTAGTTGGGATTAAGGCGAGGAAGGAGAAGAAGATGAAGAAGACCTAAATATTCAATGAAGATAAATAATCGAGATTAAATTTTTTTTTATGAATACTTTATATTGTCTATACTCAGTGATGTATTCAAGATTTCACAATGTAAGAGGGCATAGTAAAAAAATGTACAATATTCCATATTTTAGACTTTTTTTTTGATCATCACTTTATTTTATAAATGAATATTACTGTCAATGGATAGGCCTGAGCTCCTTAGCTACACCATTATTTGTATTTATATAAAAAAAATCAAATTTTAAATATAAGCAAAAAACTTGATATATTCAACTAGAATAAGAATGAAACAGTAATATTACAGTTATAATAAAATTAAAACTTAATTTTAATTTTTTATACAATATTAACATAAATTTATAATAAAATTTAAAGATTAAAATAACATCAAAGTATTACTACAAAACAAAAACTTTAATAATAATTTAAAACATATTCAATTATAAATATATTTTAATTCATTATAAAAGGTTAATGTGGTTTAATGAAAAACTATAAGAAATAATTGTAACTATACATTGTTTTTATCACATTGCATTTTACATTATAAAAATTGAAAATTAAAATACTATTTGGGTAAGAACTTATAACTTATTATACTTTAATAACTATATTTATTGTAAATATGAAGTAGGTAAAGAATTTAATTAATTTTAAGTTATGTAGTTCAATTTTTTTTTTTAATACTTTATAACTTAAAAATATATAATTAGTTATTTGATAAAATCGATTTTTATTAAACTTTTACTAATAAAATTTATTATAAAATGTATAATATTAACAATATAAATAGAATTTTAGGAACTGGTACATAATAAAAGTTATTGTTCAGTAATGATGAACAAACTAAATTATTAATATTTTAAATCAAAGTAGATAATTTTATATCGATTAATAATATACCTGAAAAATGATATTTGTTTTTTTAGAGGATTTTAAGATTTGAATAAAGTATTTATATAATATACATAATAAATTATGTAAAATTTAAAGTAACTTAAATGTTTTTCTTTTGCAATGATAAATAAATAGCATTAACACTTTAAAACTTTAAAAGTATTCAAACAATAAAATTTTTTTTTTTTATTATGATTTAAAATTAAATCAATAAAAATTGAAAGAAGTATTTCCTTTGTGAAATCTATGACCAAGAAAACCATGATGAGTTGTTTTGACCAGATGATGATGATGATGATGAAGGAGAATGAAATAAATTAGAAAATGCTGAAGTAGATTTTGGTGATTGTGGATTGCTAATTATTTCTTCGCCTTCAATTGAACAAGCATTTACTTTTGTATTAGTTTTCCTTTGCATTTCACATTCATAAGTACGTACATCTACCAAGGTCATTAAAATCCAATCATCAATCCATGCAAAAGCTTGTCGGTGACCAAGTAGAAGAATTTCTCTTATAGTCTGAAATTAATTCATCATATATAATATATATTACAATATAATATTTATATATTTATATAAATACATAAAATTATGTTTTATAATTTTTATGCATAACTTAAAATGTATATTATCATCTGATTCTTTGTAGATTTATATTTTTGTGTTCCCAAAATTTAAAAAAAACATATCGAACAGTCTTGAAAATCCCAGAACACTTAATTTCTGTGTGTGCCTTGTACTTACTCTTTGTATATAATCTTCTACTTTTGTCTGAATCCCCCACACTTCAAAAGATACTTCAACTACTTTATAAGAACACATTATAGGTGTAGTACTGTTTCTCCAGTTTTCTGGAAGTGGACCTCTCAAAGTTTTTTTAGATTGGAAAAATTTCAAATCCTATAAAAATAAATAAAATACTTATTACTATTAAGATTAAAATATAAATAACATAAATATTAATACATTTAATATAATTTAATTTACAATAAAAGTTTTAACCTTAAATACATTTTTTTATTTTACAATTATAAATTAATAGTTAGTAAAAAAAAATATTTTTACTATTTTAAATTGAAAATGCTTGAAGGCCTAAATAAAAACAAGGTGTGGAAATAACATGAAAAAAATCATAGACTTGCACTATTTTTATACAAATGTTAAAATAACTTATTTTATTTACCTCATCTTCTTTGTAATGCTTAGAACTAACTTCATCATAGGCAATATCAACAAAATCCACTGTTCTCTCTACAAGCTTTTCACCAGATAAGCCGAGACACTGAAAAAAAAAATAGGTAATATTAAACAAAACTTAAGTATTTTAAAATTTTAAATATTTAAAATTTCATTTTGATTGAATTTTATAAATATATTTTTCAATTTTATAAAAACATTTAATAAAAAGATTATATATTTGTTAATTTAAATTATAATCTTTATACTATAAAAAGAAAATTCTATAAAAGATAGAACTATATCAATAATTTTTGCTAAAATATAAGTATTATATTACAATGACATATTTTTAATTAAATTAACAATTTATTAAACCTCAAGATTTTTATACTTATTTCATACATAAAATACATAAATGTTAATGAACAACAAAAACCTCTTTTTCATAATTCTTATTTTTATAGCCAATTTTTAGAACTTAATTTATATAGTAAGTACATGTTTGATATTACTTAACAAAAATTATTATAATCTTTATTTATCTAAAAATTTTCATTTAAAATTTTAAGAAGAAACTTTACACAGCCTTATACAAAAGCTATAAAATACTGTTCACATTTTCAGAATTTTATTAAACTCGTAGCCATAATAGCCTTTGTAGGTGTAAAGTGTACAAATCTAATTAAAATAAATTATATTTAAAAATAGTTATCAAGTCTTATAGAAAATTTAGCATAATACATTTTTTACATAATTACATTTTCTGTGATTCCTGCATTGTCTTCAAATTTGGTGTGAATAGTAACACATAACTTTGGAATAAATGAACACTAAAATTTAAATGTATTAGTTTGATAATTTATAAATATTTATTCAAAATAAGCTAATTCAAAAACAAACTTACCTTATATTCTTTAAAAGTTATAAATTCACCAAAAACAAATAAAAATTAATTAAAAACACATTTTACTAAAATTAAATAAACATTGAAAAATTATATTTACCTGTTACGGTAAATGGATAGTAGTTCCAAGATTTTTCAATGATGTAAAATACCTTAGGTATGATTGATTGAATCCAATACGGCAAACGGCTATAAAAAGAAAAGTTATTTTTAGACACAAGAAAATATAAATTTATAATTATTTTTTTTGATATGACAAAATTTAGAACAACTTGATTAATGTAGAGTTTCAGTCAAAAACTAATTAAATATTATAATAATAGATTAAATATATATTTTTTTTTAAACAAATTAATCAAAATATAATTCTTGATTCCAATTCAATGGCAAACAATTCAAACATTTAATTAACTATAATTTTATAAAGAGAATTTTTTTAGTAAAGACTAAGCCCATTTCTCTTTCTAAGCTTGTTTGATATGAAAAAATTTAACATAGAAAATAAAAAATCTGTTTTATAATAACTATATAAAATATATTATAACCCAATTTTTTTGCAAAAAAAAAAAAAAATCCCATAATTATACTATATGAATTGAAATATTCTTTCATGCCTTGAAAGGTGTATTCTTTTTTCAGTAAACTGTCCTTTACCATGTACAGGATCCTCGCATGGAATATTGACTACAGTCTCCACACCCTCTCCTTTCTCAGTTTGTTCAAAGCTATGTCTTGAAATCATATACAATTGGCCAATACGATACTGAAAATTAATAAAACCATTAAATCTTCTTTTTGAATTCAAATAATTATTGTTATATTCCAACTTAAATGTATAATAATTAATTCTAGTTAATATATTAAAGGTTTAGTAAAACATGTATTGAGTGAATTTTTATCGTATTTCAGAAGAACAGTTTCAAATTTGTTTTAACTATAATCTCTTAAGTAACATCACTTATATAGTGCGACCTAGTGTCTTATAAACTAAATTTCTACTTCCCAAATTCATACACAATATATTCAACATAAAGGTAGTACAATTACATAGCTTACTCATTTTCATAAAACATGTCCTAAACACATTTTCTCTAGGATTATTTTATCTTTTTATTGTATCAATTATTTTTTATTTTTACGAGAAAAATTTTAATTTTATCCCTTTAAAAATATTTTACTGCATAAAACATTATTTCTTATTTTAGAGGTCAGAAATTTAGGATTTGATTACTCGATTGTGTTTATGCATAAAATAATTAAAGGAAATTCTTTCTATGGTTTTTACACATTTATAATCACTATGAAAAAAATGTAGTTTAAAAAAATAACCCAGCAAAAACTTACTAAAAGCGCAATTTATATTAAGTTACTATAATATCTCTTCAGAAGGGAAAATGAATTATCTAACTAGGATTATTCATAGCTATATATCGAAAATTAAAAAATTGTGTTTACGTTAATTATACATAGATATTTAATAAATTAGCAAACGGGTTTCTATTGTTTTCATTGTAACAATTGACCTGTTTTCTTACTTACTGAACACTGTATAATAATTATGCACTTGCTATTGTTTTTATTGAATTAAGCAAATTATAGCAGCAAATTTTTAGCTTTGATGTAAAGCTGAGAAGGTATTGATTTTACCAATATGTTTTTTTTTTGTCTGTCCATAAAAACACTCATCTCTCAATGGGCCAAATTTTGATGATTAATATGTCAAAAGAATCTGAATTTCATCTAGTTCAACTCCAAAAAGTTAAAAAATCCCCCTCAATTTTAAAATTTAAAAAAATAACTAAATTATTCAACCATAAAAAAAGCGTATTCAGAATTTTAAAATAACTTCTATAGCTATAACTTCTTTAAAAAATGCACTGATCTTAATAAAATAGATATCAGCAATACTAGAGACAATGAATTATTTTTGATATGCTTTTAATGTTTATTTAATTTAATACGTAAGTATAAAAAGAGTTAGAATAAAGCAAATAACCCACATTTTTGTTTAATTCTTAAAAATATCTAAGAACTTATAACAAATCAAAGTTTTTTAAATATTCTTTATGATAAATAAAAAAAACGCACCGACAATTTTTCCTCTATCAGTATTGGGCGGCTTCAGTCTTAAATTTTTCATTTCTTTGTTTATACATAATTGCATCAAAACCATTTATAATTATTTTAGAACTCTAATATTTAATTACTTTACAATACCACAGTCAGATATCAATCTATACTGGGAATTAGTCCACTAAGGGAGGTCCTAGTGTACAGAAGTGTTTTAATTTTGTACTAACTCAGTAATTCCAACTATATTCTATTAATATTTGTCATAATTTCAGAAATTTTCCTAACAAACTAAATTAACGACACTAGATTTAACAGCGGCATAAAACAATATTTGCATTTAACTCTTTCCCAACCAGTTCATCTAAATTTGACTAGTATAAATCCAACCTACTGGTTAATAACCGTTAAGAACTAATGACAAACATTCAAAATAATACCACAAAAATTACTATAATTTCGGACCTAAAAAATGAAATGGTTTTATTTTTTATCTACAAAATAACATCTTCATAACAAATTCCCATAATGAAATTTGTAACATCTTTACCAAGGGCGTCAATTTTACACAGATTAACAAAACGGTTGACAATACATAATCTGCTTATCATAATATTCACAACTCAATAAGTCAACAGTTTAGAGATATTCAATACTGTTGTGATAAATTCTAAAAATTTTTGATACACTGAATATATTTTGTTGCATTATTTTTTAAATCATTTTTACAGTTTAAGAAAACATTAAAAGCATATCTTTTATTATTTATCTCAAAAATCATTTTTTTTTAATGGATCGATAACATTTTAGGATAGGTATTTATCGAGTAATAAGCATTATTATATACAGAGCATATAGCGCGATTTAGTACGAACTGTACCCAATCGCATAGTGAATATATACTTCGCACTGTTTTCTAAAGTTACGATATGAAAGTTTGTAAATATAAGTATAATATATAAGAAAATATTATAATAACCATTTTCTTATGAAATACTCAATATAATTTTAGTGATGCAAAACGCACAACACAATAGCTAGAAATTTTATGTAATTGCAATGTTTTAAGAAAAAAAAAAATGAACTAGATAATAAATTTCAATCATAGTTCACACTACATTAAATGTAAAACTTATAAAATAATTTGTTTATATTATATTTATTAAGGAGTGATAATTAACAAGTTAGTCAATACCTCATAAATATATTATACTGTATTTTATTTAACATTAATTTTTGTTTATTCTATAAAATATTACAAATAAATAAACCGAAAATAAGAAGAAAAATATAAGTGCTATATATTAATAATAAATTTGTTTTAATTGATACATTAGTGGTCTTCACTTGCCTCAATTTTACTGTATCCTGAATTTTCATTTTTATTTTGTATACAAAATACAAAAAAATTAAAACCCATCAAAAACATTAGACCATACATTTTTAGTTACATATATACAAATAACCAAAATTTTTATAAATATAAACAATGAATATCATAATACACCCACTATGAAATTATATAAGCCATTTAAGAGCTGCAATAACAAATGGGCTAATGTTTAAAAAAAACATTAATATGTCAATTAGACCAAAATAATTCAAGTAAATTAACATTTTTAACCATACTATTTTTATTATACAAAATTGTATGTACATAATAAAATTACAACTACCCATATTTTTCTGTGTTGAGAAAAAAATTTCTTGAAAAATATAGAATACAATATTGATAGACTATGAATAGGCTATTATGAAATCAGGTCTGAATAGAATTTAAAAAATTAGCTAAAAATAAAACTAATAGTCATTAATATACTGAAGTCATAAGGATAAAAATAAGTGTCTTTTCAGTCAATAACAGTTGCATCCTCAGCACTGTTTATATTGGCAATATCTACATCCAAACTTTCAATACCTTCTTCTCTAATTAAATTTTCTAATTCATCCTTGGAATAATCAGAAGATTCTTCCATTTCATTAGAATTTTTGGATGATTCTATGATACCAGCTTCAACTGCTAATTGAGTCAAAGCTGATTCAGTACTAGCTGGCAAATCAGAGGATACTTTTACGGAAGACGGTACTTTAGAATTTATCCCAACAGGTCTTGGAGTGCCTGAAGTATTTACAATATTGGTATTTTTAAGCTGAACCATGTTACCACTCGAGTTAGATGTCAGTATGGCCATATTATTTTGACCACTGACCATTTGTAGAGTGACCGGTTTACCACCAATTGTCATCCCTGTCAAATTTGATTTACCAAGAGTGACCATTTTTCGAGTACCAGCTCCTGCCATTGTTATGGTGATAGGTTTACTTCCAGTTGGTGTATTGCTACCCGATGATACCATTACCATTTGTACAGGGGAGTTGGAAACACTGGAACGATTAGTAAGGTTAGCTTGAGATGCTGAAAAAGTCTGTATACCCCTAATATTTGATCCAGTAGTAACAATTATTATTTGAGGAGATGCTGATCGATTCGTATTTCCTTTTTGGATAACAATTGTTGGTTTATTAGCTACTGGTAATCTTGTACCAACAGTTTTTAATGGAACAGTTTTCATGGTTGCATTAGTTTTAATAGGACTATTTTGTTGATTAATTGGAGGATTAATAAACTTAAGAACTGATGGTTGCATATTTTTATTTGGTGTAGTTGTACCTATCATTTTTCCTGGAATTCCTTGTATTAAATTACCTTGACTTGTTTTTACTAATGTAACAAAATTTGATTGTGAACCTCCAGGTTTTTGAAAAATTACCTGTTTTCCAAAAACATTTGATCCAGTTTTTAGAACAGTCCCAGCAACAGAAGTTTGCAATGCTGGACCTGTGATTCTAACTGCTTGTTGTTGAGGTATAGTTGTACTAACAGGTGACATAACATTTTTAATTGACCTCTGAGTTTGAACAATTTTAAATGGAGCACTTGCCGTTTTAATAACAGGTTTAGGTTGTTCTGTTTGTTTAGAAACTACAACAGTTGTTTTGATCTTTTGAGTAGCAGAAGCAGCAGCAGCAAGAGTATGCATAGCAGCATCTGACATTATATCCATTGAAGGGGAACTAACAAAAGAAGTTGAATTCTTTGATGTAACAGGACTTATAGCTTTGAAGTTTTGTTGTAATGATGGTGTTATATTAGTACTTTGAACAGTTTTAATTTTCATCGTTCCAGAAGCTTGAGCAGTTACAGGAGTAAATGGCTGATCTTTAATTAATGTTGAGTTAACAGTGCCTTGTGGTAATATTTTTATCATTTGATTTGGTTTAACAGGACTGCTAGAAGGTTCAGTAGTAGGCACAATTGTACAATCATCATCCGTGTTCTTTTTAGCCAATTCAGGAGTTAAGAAAGGCAATAATGAATAATCAATCATAGATGGTGGTGCAGGAGCTGCAGTATCTGCTGGTTGATCATACTTTTGGATTTGTAAGATGTAAGCATCTGCAGTTGGTACACTGTTCCATACAATTTCCAAAGCATTAGTAGATGCTCGAACTAACTGACTTTTAGAACACTTTTGAGGCTTATCTACTTCTAAATACCAAAGATCTTTACAACATACTTGATTATTCCATGCTTTTCTATAGCCATCTCGGCCAGACCATACATACATTCTAGTTTGTATATTTGCTGCACAATGACCAGCTCTAGCTCTAGGCATATTATCTTCATTCATATCCATGTTTAATTCTTCCCAAGTCATTGTCTCTAAATTTAAACATGCCAGTTGATTAGTACACTTCCATTCTTTTTCATGAATTGGCAACTTTACTTCTTCCACAAAAGGAACCCATCCACCAAATACAAACATACGATTTTTTATAGTAACAGCGGTATGTAGTGATCTTGGTAGAGGTTTAGGGCCTAAAACAATTGGTCTATTCCAAGACATAGTATCTATATCTAATGTCCATAAATCTCCAAGACGACAACCGCTCATACCACCATAAATGATAAGTTTACATTTTCCTCGTGTATCAGTATACGCCACAGCTGTATGTGATTCTCTAGGTGGAGGAAAATCACCAACTGTTTCAGGTATATCCCACGCTAAAGCATCAGGTGATGATATATCTAATGTATATAAATCATTTAAATAGCGTGGGATATTATTCTTGGGATCATTACTATCATTAGCTAGACCACCAAATAAATAAACTTTGTTGCCAATTAATGTAAAACTATGACCCAATCGAGGACAAGGAGACATATGATATAAAGGAGGCCTTGGCTGCAGTTTACTCCAGTGCCATCGACAAGCTTGTAGTTCATAAAGTTCATTTGAATACTTCCCATACTCAACCATTCCTCCAAAAATTAATAATCTAGTATTATCAACAACTAAACCATATGCTGCACACCCTGGTGGGATATCACCAGATGTTTGAGGTATAAACCATTGGTTGTTGGCAGCATTATAAACATGCAATTCATCAACAATACCTTCATTACCTCCACCAAATACAATTAATAAATCTTTTATAGCCACTGCTCTGTGCCCATGACGCGGCCTAGGTTGAGGCCCAATAGGATCAACAATTTTTTTCCACTTTAAAACTGGAGTTGAAGATACAGGTTCTATTTTTACCTCCATTTTATCAGCACGTTCAGTATTCAACAACATGTTTTGTTAATTATATTCTGAAATAAAAAAAATTCATTATAACAATAAAAAAAAAGTAAAAGAAAACTGTTTTTAAATCTATTCATAATAAAATTAAGTGGTAATATTAACTGAAATGGAAACTTTGAGATAATGTATTTCAATCTTTTAACTGTAGTATAATTTATAATAACTATATCACTATTAAATAATTTAAAATCAATGTTTACTTTTACTTACTTACCTTAAATTGATGAAAAAATATTTCAATGCAAAAAATGCTTCATAAATCACTTTAGAAAAAAATAAATAAAAAAAGCTCAAAGTTTCCATTCAATCTTTATTCTAAAATAACATACCACTAATTTAACAAAATATAATGTCACGCGAATAACAGCAAAACACATAAATGTTTTTAATAACAATTAATAGAAGTACAAATATAAAAGATAAACAATGAATAGATGACATTTTAGCTCCACCATAATATGCATTTTTCATTACAGTTATGTAAACATTAGTAGTCTTTTTTAATTTCTTTTAAAGTTTCTTGTAATTATAAAAAATTGTTTTCAATTTATAATTCATAAAACACATAACTGTTTAAAATGTATTAAATATAAATAATTTAACAAACTGAATCTTAAATAATAGAAAATTATCACTGTATTAGTAACATGAACTTAAATAATTTCATAAAAAATAATAACAATCAATATTTCATAAGTCATTTGATAATAAAGAATTGCATAATTATAGTATAACAATGATGACGATTTACAAAAAGCAAAAATAATATGAATCATTATCTATCAATATATAAGACATTTTCATATAACAAAATTAAATAAAGTTATGTACTTGCATTACAGAATCAATAATCAATTTTATCTTGACTTTAAATAAATTATAGTCTAATGAAGAATTAAAAAAAGGTAACTGAAATCATCTATAACATTGCTTTAAACTAATATAGATAATATTAAATATCCGTTTTGTTTCTATAAAAAAATATTGTTTATTGAAAAAGGAATATTTAAAAAAGACACAACAACTTAACGATTTTAAAGATCTTATTAAAACACCTACTTATTAATTACCAAAATCTTTCAAAATCCATAAAATGTATTCTAGTATATATAACTAAATATAAATTAAATCATAAAATAAAACTTTTGAATAAAGAATTGGAAGGAAAACTATGTTAAATAATTTTCAAGAATATTTAATGGCAATTTAATTAAAAAAATAAAAAATTTGGAAATGTAGATTACCCTGATTTATAATAAAACTGTGTTTCAAATATTATTCAATACAGACTAAAGGATGTAAGTGTGGTAAATTATAATTAATACATAATTTATCCATTAACCTGTATCTATATTAAATGTGATTGCAAAATAAATATCATAAATACATTAATTATGTTATTAAATAAATTCATCAGAGTTGTATAATGAGTGAAACTGAATTTAGATTTTAAGTAAAAATACATACAAGTTGTTAGTTTATTCACAATTAATAATATATTGTTAATAGTAACAAATTAAAATACATATCTTTAAAATTCAGCAAGTCATAGGTGAAATAACCAGTAAAATAGTGAGTATTAGAAAACGTAGTGACAAATGAAGTTTATTAATTTATTAGTTAGTACTTAGACCCCAAAAACATAAATTATAGAAGTCAAATTTTCACACCCAATTAAAGGCGGAATTCAGACCTTGGAAACATTGAAACAATGTTAACTGATGAATACAAGTTTCTAATAAGAGAAACGATAACACTTAAGACTAACTGACGGTACTTCTTACCTCTTCAACGGTCAATGGCATGCAGATACGATACTCTTTGATCAGGACCATGACAGTACGGCCGGTAGAAACGCGGCTACATACAAAGTACACAGATATTTGTAAACAGCGGCGTCAAAAGCAGCAGAAACAGTTATACAGCAAAGGCGGCAACAGCGGGAGGCGACAAGAGCAGCTGTGAAAATTAACCAAAACACCAAAATTACTACAACTGAAGAAAAAAAAAATTGTAAATAATCTGGATCAGTGGAAACGTAAATACAAAACACTGCACAGGCCGACCATGTATATTTTTCGGTGCAACATATCGCGTAAGCGGCTTGCTTCGGTGTAGTTTTACACTGCCCTAAACACAAGTGACGCCGGTGGTGTCCTTATGGTTTACCGTTTGTGTCCATGGAAAGTAAAATTATTTGTGTCTATTACAGTTATGCCACGATCTCACTACTTATAAAAAATTAGCAACCTACAAATTTTTCAGTTTTCTAAACATAAATATTTTAAGTGTAGGTAGTCAAAAATTAACGTTTTTTTCTAGATTCATATAAAAAATACTAAAGCTTCAATAGCTCCATCACAAATTTCATCATAATTTCTGCTGTTCGTAATCGGTTCATGGATAAAAAAAACATTATACGATTGGTATAACTGATGTCGGGCGGGTACGTACTCACCTTACACCAAGTTAGTGTAGCTCACACCGAATGCTAGTAGTGGCGCGCACGCCCCGGTTTGGTGTTTGTTGTAAGCAGTTACCACCAAGTTGACAACTTGACAAAATAATAGAAATTTTAACTTCATATACTGGCTATTGCGGCCTCGCGCCATAATATGCGATAATAGCTTATACCATCTCCTTCCAATGTTGAATGGTTGCACTAATACAATGTGCAAAAGAAATGTTATAACATCGTTACCTTGCCATTCTTTATAATTTAAAAGTCCATAAGCAATAGTTTTTGCATTACTTTTACAGAGTGTTATGTGGATTAGCAGTTGACATTCCGCTCCGTTTGCATCTTCGTATTCAATTATTACGTAATTCTAAGTACTTATCAAGAATTTATTTATGAGTTATTTGAATAGAATTACTAGATGAATTAAACCTCCTTCTCTTGTCATATTTTTTTGAATTAATCGCATTAATTTTATTGTAATCAAAAATAAAGATAAAATTAAATTTTGTGTTAACAACGACTAAAATTGCTTAAAAATTATGTTTTTATTTCTAAAACAACAAATGTGTTTGTTTAGATAATAATAATAATACCGTTTCAAAATTTATAAACAAATATTAAAACATTTAAATAATTATTTCAGAACAATTAAAATTATGATGAAAATGAAATACGAATTCTATGATAAGTTATGGGAGGAAAGCGCTTTTTATATGAAATTTTTAAATTGACACCTAACTCAAAATATATAGAATACACCTACGGTTGTCTGTGTTTTACTAAGTAACCTTACAAAAATGTTGTCGTAATATCCAGAGGGTGCTAATATTATGTAAAATTTAAACCCCCATTCAAATGGTAATATCAATTAGATATTTTAAGACAATTAAAAATATCATCAACTTTTAAAATAATTGAAAATAAATCATTTTAATTATATAAAAAAAATCTTAAGAATTTTAACTATAACAGAATTTATTACTCTTACTAATATCAAGAGTACTTACTTATCAAGATAGTACTCATAATAATTAAAATATTACTCTTACTATCTATACTCTTGCTATATCAAGTAATTTTTATTTTTCTAAAAATAAGTTTCAAAATTTAAATTAAGTCATTATTGCTAATCATACTTTATACGGATACATATTACTAAACAGTAATTAAATAAGAACATAATTACTTGATAATTAGTATTGCAATCAATTTTTTACAGCATTATGTAAGTTCACATACAATTTTTTTAATTTAATTTAAGAATCGTTAATATATTGTTTTTTAAGTTAATTATATAAAATTATCTTTTTTCAATACACGTTTTATGTCTATAAACATAAATACCCAAGTACCTAAATATACTTTATTTGATATTTATCTGTATAAAACTAAATAATTTTTTCAAAAATTTTCTATGAAACTACTGAAAAAGAATGGCATAGACCATTTGGAAACTAGATAATTTAAATTAAATTTTTTAAATTAATTTGAAGTAACCAAAGTTATTTTCTTTGTCGATTTTTTCTTAATGGTTATTTATTGTTTATCCATTATCTTATCACACACATTTATCTCATAATTGATACGCTACAAATAAATATATGCATTTTTTTTTTATTAAGACAACTAAATATAAATTATTTATAATCATAACACAGTATTACATAAACTCAATTTTTAATCATGAACAAATTCAAGACAATAATATAATTTTATGTAGCTTATTTATATTTTGTATGAAACTAAAATATTTAGTCTACTAATGTTACTAAAATGTAAGGACAAACAAAAAATAAAATAAAAATAATTATTATAAAAATCACCAAAAAATGAAATCCTTATTAAGGATAGGAACTGTGGTGTATTTAGATGTAATACTCAGATGGGGTCATGCGTCCCCCATTTGATTAGATATGCTAATTTAATAATTATTTTTAATCTTTATCTATTATTCATAATCAATTTGAAATAAATAAGATTGCTAGAAAGGATTTCATATTATCTTGTCAATTAAAAAGATGGCTGAGCGCCTCTCCATCATCATGAATATCATACGCTTCCGGAAGAAAATAAATGAAAACATAAAAAATAAATAAAAACGCCCAAACTAAATATTTTCATTTACATATTTGTGGTAAATAGAAAAGCCAATAACTAATTATAAGTATAATTATTTTTTATAAATTATAAATAAATCATAATAATATAATATCTATTATTAACCTCAGGGGGCACCTAGTGTTACAGGTATGGCGAACCCGGGGTCCCAATCTCCACTCTCCTTACATCGTAAAAAAAGTAACCGCAAAATAAGCCTCGGAATTGGATAAATGGACAACGACCGGAACTGAAAAATGAAATAAAAATTCAGTTACAGTATTTACTGGACGCTATTAAAAAATATAATACAAACATATTAGCTCTACAAGAAATTAGATAGCCAAACGACAGAAGTATGAAAAAAGAGGATAAAACAATATTCTATAGCGGAAAAAAGGATGGAAGACATGAAAATGGTATGGGATTTGTAGTAAGTGACGACACACTACCACAAGTAAAAGAATTCATCGCAGTAAATGACAGCATATACTATATTCGACTCGCAAGTCGTATTTTTAATACAATTATTATAAACGCATATGCACCAACTAAAGAGAAAGAAGAAAATCTTAAGAATGAGTTCTACGATGAACTGGAGCTCATACATGACACAACAACAAACAGCTGTATCAAAATATTAATAAGCGACTATAATGCAAAAATAGGAAAGGAGGATATGTACAGGCCCACAATTGAAACGAATAGCTTACATGACGTAAGTAGCGATAATGGAACCCGGTTGATCAACTTGTGTTTAACGAAAGGCTTTACCCTTAGTAGTACATACTTCCCAAGGAAGGACATATACAAACAAACTTGGATAGCACCTAATGGAATAACTAAAAACCAGATTGATCACGTAATGATACAGAATAATCATAAACAATGCATAAAAAGCATTAGGAACTATATAAGTACAAACGCCGACTCGGACCATTACCTTGTAATTACAAAACTTTAAGTTAGATTATCTGAAAGATGGAAAAAGGTAAAAAATAAGAAATTCGTAAAATACTGTGTAGAAAAATTGTCAGAAAGGGAGGTATTGGAGGAATACATCTGTAAAACACAGCAAGAACAACAAAAGACCAACAAACATGCAGATGAAGATGTTGAACGGATATGGGACAGAATCAGAACAGTAGTTGTCAATAGTGCAAATAATTGTTTAGAAATAAAAAAAAAAAAGAAAGAAATGGTTTAATGATAGATGCAAGGACGCAATAGAGAGAAGGAATCGCGTACGAGAAAAAGCTATCAAGGACCCGATTGACATAAACATAGAAAGTTATAAAAACATTAAAGGAACCAATATAGTACTAAGATGTGAAAAAAGATTGACAGAAAAGAGAATGATTGAGGAAATTTAAGAAAATAAGAATTACCCCAGAAGATTTTTCAGCAAGACTGCCATCATTAAACGGGGATAAAAACCGCAGACTAGGATTTTAAGGAATTAATTAGATGAGTTAGTGACAAAAGAGGAATCAGTAGTAGAATAATTAAAAATACATTTTGAATATCTTCTAAATGAAACACCACCAACATCAATACACGAAGAAATAGATATGCAATATAGTACGGCGGAACCATATATCGAAACCCCAACAAAACGGGAAATCTGTAACATCATAAAAAAATTAAAATACAATAAATCACCTGGAGAAAACAACGTAGTAGCGGAATTACTAAAAAATGGAGGAGAAACGATTAAAAGTGAAATTTGGAAAATAATAAAGGTAATTTGAGAAACCGAAGTAATGCCAGGAGAGTGAAACACGGCAATACTATGCCCAATATTTAAAAAGGGAGATACACTAGACTCAACAAAATTACAGAAGAATTACCTTATTGGATACCTGTTATAAAATATTGTCGACGCTCCTTTTGGAAAGAATAACGCCGTACGTAGAGGACATCATAGGAAGATACCAATGCGGCTTTATAAAGGGAAAATCCACCGTCTACCACACATTTACCTTAAGACAAACAATGGAGCAAAACTATGACTTCGATAAGAACCTAAATATGATATTTGATGACTACAAACAAGCTTATCATAGTGTGAATAGACAAGAACTATGGAAAGCAATGATACATTTTGGAATCCCACAAAAATATGTAAATTTAGTAAAAATGTGTAATGATAAGACGTTACTTAAAATACGTTTCCTACTGAGATTATCGCCAGCCTTTGAGATTAATTTAGGATTGAGACAGAGAGATGCTTTATCCCTAACTTTGTTTAACCTGGAACTGGAAAAAGTTATAAGAGGAGAATCTTATGAAGACCGAATAATGGAAGTTTTTGGTAAAGAAACTGTTTTAGCATATGCTGATGTCATAGTTCTTGTAGGGAATACGCGAGAAGAAATTACCCACTTACTTTCTAAACTAAAGAAGCCAGCAAAAACATGGGTTTATGTATCAACAAAGAAAAGACTAAACTTATGATACTATTTAGAAGAATCGTGGACCAGTCAAACCTGAAAGTGGGAAGTGTGACTTTTGAAAAGGTGGATTATTTCAAATACTTAGGTGTTAATATAAACAGCAGTAACAACATGCAGAGGGAAATAAAAGAAAGAATATCGAATGGAAATACGTGTTACTTTAGTATAAACAAGCTATTGAGATAAAAACTGCTATTAAGAAAGTCAAAAATTACATTGTATACAAACTATCTTAGGCCAATAGTAACCTACGGTTGTGAGACTTGGTCCACGACAAAATATGACAATAGAAAACTTGCTATATGGGAAAGAAAAAT
Source organism: Daktulosphaira vitifoliae (assembly GCF_025091365.1). Lineage (NCBI taxonomy): Eukaryota > Metazoa > Arthropoda > Insecta > Hemiptera > Phylloxeridae > Daktulosphaira > Daktulosphaira vitifoliae. Next base: position 12,070,564 of record NW_026099574.1, on the reverse strand, counting down.
ATTAAGAATTATATGTGGACCGGTGTACAATGACTACCTAGGAATCTATGAAAAGAGACACAATGAAGAGCTGTATAGTCTATATGAAAAACCAGATATACTCACATATATAAAATGTAAACGTCTAGAGTGGCTGGGACATCTATGAAGATGTATTAAAGAATGTTCTTGATGATAGAAAAAATAAATAAAAAACGTCCACTTGGAAGACCAAGAACAAGATGGAAAGACACCGTAGAAAAGGATATGAAACTGATAGAAGAGCATGTAACATTAGAAATGACTTTGGATAGAGAAAAATGGAGAAGCTTACTAGTGGCAGCGCAGGTCCTTAATGAACCGTTAAGCTGTTGAAGAAGAAAAAGATATAACTATTATTACGAATTATAACAAAACAGAGTAGTATTTATGGGGAGCTCACGGGGTATTAGCCTTTCTTTCTTCCCAAAACTCATGTAACCATCAAATATTAAATCAAAAATGCTACTTTTAGAAGGATTTTTAGAAAGTAAAAAAAACAAGTCCGTATAAAGGTCTATATATAAAATTATTTTATTATTTTAATATTTATTTACATTTTCTATACATTGAAATAAAAATAGGTCATTTAGACATAAATTCGTTTCATATTACAAGAAATTTAAACACATAATGAATATTTTTGCACACTAAGTTTTTTTATTGCTCTTTAAGTTATATTTGACGTATTTCGTGTTTTTTTTTTTAAATTTTGTACACATTTCTTCAATACTAATTTTTTTTTATATAAAATACATTCATTCATTAAAATACGTGAGCATAAGTTCGTACCTATAGACTCCATATTTTAGTAATAAAATAAAGTAAAGTAATTATGATTACTATAAAACCATTGAGTAAATGTTCTTTTTTTATAAATTCGAATGACTGGTATACCTACTGATAGGAATTTTTTCAAAAGTCTCCAGTAGTTAGTAATTATTTAAGTCAAAATTTTAAAAATTCAAAAAATTAATTATTATAAAATGTTATATTAAATAATTTTTTAAATAAAGAATAAAAATAATTTCGTTTTTTAATGTTGCATCTTGACAAAGGCCATTTAACTTGAAAATTTAACAGAAAATTTATTTTAACAACACCAAGTAAAACTTATGTTTCATTTAAAATTGTGATTGGATTTGTAAAAGTATAACCAAGTAAGTTGAAACAACTCCAGCTATCTGTAATAGTTAAATTAAAAAATGTAAAATATGTAATTTATATTCATATTTTATATATAAATAATTTTACTAAGTACAATAAATTTGATCGACTTAACCTAAAACTAAAGAATTTATTCGTTCAAAGTACATTTTTAGAATATTACAATTACAATAGATGAAACTTAAATTACTTGAGTAATTATTAATATAAAGTTCCAGGATACTCGAGACCGAAATGAGACTAGTTTTTAGGACTGATCATAATCATACAAAAAAGTTGTTCAAAATACTTTTTCCTTGCTTTCTAAGTAATATATAACCATATAATAATGATAAGAAAAAATAATCTTACCATTTTATATGTGTAGACTTTCATTTTTATGAGGGTTTTAGGCCCCAAAAGTACACCCTTTATCTTGCTCTAAGTATACTATTAATCTTAGGTCATTCATAGCTAATATTTTTGTATATGATTTACATTAAACGTCATAAAAAGTTTTTTTATATTGTATGACGTATTCAATTTTGTAAATTCGTTATGGGTAACTGTAACTTAACACACTATCCAATATAGAAAAATCGTTATTATAGGAAATTGATATAACTGATAATATACAAAGCTCTTAGAAAATGTTTATTAAGGTACCATAATTTTCATTCGGGTAGAACTTATTAGTTGAATGTTTTTGAAATCACCAATCAATTTAAAATAATAAATGCTTAACTTACAGTAACAACTAGTGGTCGATCAAGTACAAATAAATTGTAAACTTTGAATTCCGGTATATTAGCTTCCATTTGTTCAACGTATGTTTCTATCTAAATATAGTATGTAAAAAAATTATTATTTTTTTAATCAAAAATGAATACTATAATTAGAATAAGCAGCAGACATTTATATTTAAGAAATAATCTAAGAAATGTTATATATGAATATATATAAAATATATAATATAAAAACATATGAAGTATATAAATTAATTAAAAAAAAAAACCAGTGCGTTTTACGATTACGCGCGGATGAAGTGAATCTTCTTTCAATCATTTAACTGATAAAATATTAGGTTTATAATGAAATAAAATAAAAAAACACACCTAAAATTTATATTTTCACTTTAAATTAATTTAACTTATTATTAATTTTCTTTTTCTATTGCCAAAAAATATGTAATGGTCTTATGATAACTGAAATAACTTGTACATGTTTTTAAATGGACGTTATTAAACATATCACACTAAGATATCGTGTGAACATTACATCTATTATGGTTCTTTAAAAATTTTTTATACCCAAACAAAATTTTTTTTTGCATTATAAATAACATTAATTCAATTTTCGAAAATACAGTGTTATATTATAATATAAAATCTATATTATTATTAATTAAAAAAGTATATAAAGAGTGATTGGTTAATAATAAACCATTCGATTACTCACAAAATAAATACAATATTGGAAAAATGAAATTTGATTTCCTTTAGTTACATATAATTTTTTATTTATACATATTTAACTAGCTTATAAAATAGGAAATAATCTAATTAAGAAAATGGCTGGTTGATAAAAACTTCGGGTCCAATGACTGGTTCAAAAAAAGTTGTTATTCACCAGTCACTTTTTTAATCAGAATTTTCTATGTTATAAGTTAATTAAATATGTAAGTTACTATTTAAAAAAATAACGTTCACATCCCTATACATAAGGGATAATAAAAGGAATAATAGTAAAAAGTAATTACTAGCTGATAAATCAAACTTCACTTTTCCAATATTGTATTTATTTTGCGAGTAATCCAGTGGTTTATGATAAACCGTTAACTCTGTATAGATAATATTTATTTTTATTTACATTAATATATATTATCAATTAAATTTATATCTACCACATATATATGTATATATTTAATTGTTTATTTATTTTAAAAAATGTACGGGTTGGTCTGGCCAAGTGGGTAGAAACGTACGTTACGGCACACGGAGTCACTGAGTTCAATCCCCAAAGTGTCAACGAGGTTTTTTTTGTGTTTTTCTCATTGCTGGTGTTTGATCTCTGGTGCAACCGCCCATAATAGCCGTCCCGTCATTTAATTGTCTATCTTTGACTTTCTAGACTTTCAGGAATAGAAGGATGTAAAATTGATTTTTTTTTTTTAATTTATATAAGTAAATGTAATACCCATAAGTTTTATTATTTATATATAATATAATATGATAAATTATACTTAATCATTATTTTATTAATTATTTATTATTGACATTTTACTTATTTGATTATAAATAAAAATAAATAACAATAATTACGAATAAATTATCAATATAGATAATAAATAGAATCTATATTTATTTTATTAGTAATAATAATAATAATATAAGAAGTAAATAATATTTTATAAATATCACTTAATTATATTTATATAATTGAAGTAAACTTCATTGTTTTAGTTCTTATAATTATAAAAATAAATGATTTAATTCAATTATGATATAAAATATATGTAACACTTTAATTTCGAAAATTAGTATTGTTGTTTAAAGTGCTTTAAATTTAATTAAATTAATTTAAATCAATCAGTATGTAATTGTACATCTTTATTTTAGAATTTGTGTAATTAAATTATTTTTTTAAAAAAATGCATTACGTTTTTTTAAATTCACATCAAGTGAATTAAATTAAAAAACCCAGCACAGTGGAGACGCGGCATAGTGGGGACGTTGCATAGTTGGGTCCAGTATAGATTTAATCTGACAGTGATTAAAATCACTATCATAAGAAACGCTTCGATGCAAATCAGTAGATAGTGTTTAATTCTAAGAAATTGGTGGATAATTACAAAAGCT
>NW_026099574.1:11966676-12062961 GCF_025091365.1 Daktulosphaira vitifoliae | reverse complement strand
AAAAAAAAAAAATAAAAAATAAAAAAAATAATAAACACATCATGGTAAAATTAATACCTTCTCAGCTTCGCATCGAAGCTAAAATTATAAATTTATATGTATTAATAATAAATTATTGATATTAAAAAATGATATATTAATATAAAAAATATCTTAACATTAAAAATGTAGTATTATGAATTTAAAATTCAAAATATTTATTTATATTATTATAAATTCAAAACAATCGTGGAACGTAAACGTTTATCAAGTACACATGTTTATCAAATATACATGTATTGAACTTATAAGTTCATCGAATAATAACATTTTAACTGTATACCTAATTGAATAATAAAATCCGTCTAACAAATGTTTACGTTCGCAGAACAAAAGAATTTTGACTGAATTCCTAATAAAATAATAGAATCTGTCCGTGACGGTCAAACGCTATAGCCGACCGTGATGCACAGCATCATTATTATATACCGGCCATATTGGCAACTGCCTACAGCTGCATGTTTTAAGGGGCGCCAAATATTGAAGGCCAACAAATTCATAAAAAGCGAATTATTTTTTTTATTGTTGTTATGACATATTAACTTCTTAATAATTATTATAATCGTTTTCATTTATTGTGTATTTATGATATTAATTGTTACAAGTAATTTACTTTTTCTTCTTCTTCTTCTTCCTCGCTTTAATTCCAACTACTTGGGGTCGACCACACTTATCCTAAACTTCCACGTGACACGATCTCCCACATCAGCTGTCCTCATAAGGCATTCAATAATTTCCCTCCATTTTTTTCTTGGTCTTCCAAAAAGAAGTTCTATCTCTTCTTCCTTCAACACTCATTTCTTACAGCTGCCTATTCATCTCTCTTCATAACATAACCAAACCATTTAAGTTTATTTTCTCTCATCATATCTACGATTGACGGTATACCTATACTACCTCTAATATGTTCGTTCCTTATCCTATCTTCTCTAGTCACTCTACTCACCATCTAAGCATTCTCATCTCTACTACATTCTCTGCTTTACTTTCTTATCAACCGTCCAACACTCTGAACCATACATCATGGCTGGCTTCACTACAGTCTTGTAGAATTTACCTTTCAGCCTTCCTATTTTATCCTATTAACACTATATCGTCAGCAAACAACATGCACCACGGCACCTCTCCTTGTATTTCTCTAGTAATTTCATCTATCACTATAGAAAATAAGTAAGAGCAGAACCTTGGTGCACTCCAATTTTTACCCGAAAACCTTCTGTTACTTCTCCTACGCTTTTTACCCTGTTACATATCTTCTATTATATTAATGTACCATTTCGGGACTCCTTTTCTCGTCTCAAGCAATTTACTTTATGATTTATTAATAAATATAGATTTTCTTGAAAAATATTTTTAAATCTTTTTTTTTTTTTGAAGGAGAAACAGTAGCGTTATGGCAAAAATATATAAAAATAATTCCCCTCCGCCATAACGTAATGAAGGGCGGCAAATTTTTAACAGCCTATAAGTTGAAAATATGTGAATACGCCCCTGTTTATACACAATAATCTTTTTGCTTTCTGTAAAGTTTAATTTTAAAAATGCTTAGTTTTAAAATATTATTTTAAAAGTGGTAATACTTCATAAAATATATTTCTTCCTATATACCAAAAGAAGAAATTTAATGAAAAACAAATTTATCTTTTAAAAGATGAGATAATTTAACTAATTATTAACTTCTTTTATAAAAACAAATGTAAAAAAGCCAGCACAGTGGGGTCGCGGCATAGTGGGGATGTTGCATAGNGTTGAAAATTAAAAACCTAGCACAGTAGTAATTTTTAAAAAAATTTTGGCATGTTCAAGTACCTAAATAACATTGATTTTTACACAAAAATTACATTTTTTGTTCAATTTTGAAACTCATTTGCACATAGCAGATAGGTCGTCCTAATAATCTTTTTTTAAACATATAGTATATATGTGTATATATATATATGTACAAGCTTTAATTTAACAAATGTTAAAAAGATGCAGTATTTTTGAAACATTTTGAAAAATTAAGTTGACAAAGTTCTACTTTTTATACGTATGTTTCAAGTTTTGAACGCCCATGTATAAGGGGAAATTGTCCATTTAAAAAAAAGTATGTTGATTAAAAGAGGTGTATATAATGTATTTAGGAAAAAAAATTTGTTTTGATACATACATTATTCGAAAAGTTATAATATAGAAGATAAGTCGTAGATACATGTTTAAAAAACATAGTATTTCCGGAACATTTTCAAAAATTAAGTTGAAAAAGTTGAGTTTTATAAAAAAAAGTAGCTATTTTAAATCCCCCCCCCCTGTTGGCAGATAAATGATAATATTTTCAAAAAAATGTGTATCATATGAAAGAGAAATATCTATGGTTTCATATAAAAAAAATTATTTTGATTCGTTCGTTTTTCAATAAGTTATGGCAATTTTTAGGAAAAAAGAGTTTAAAAAATGTCGAAGTTTATCGATTTTAAAAATTGTAAATTTTTGGAGAATTTTCATTATTTACGGTGAATGGGGGCAATTTTTTAATTTTTGAGGGTAATATCTTCAACTAGATACGATTTGTGATCTTTTGACGTATCGTTGAGAAAAATCGGTTCAGTGAGAGCTAAGAATAAGTAGTGGCAGACACAAAATAAAAATAAACACATCATGGTAAAATTAACTCAGCCTCGCACCAAAGCTAAAATTTTTTAAAAAATAATTTTTTTTTGTCTAAAAAATCTCGTTATTTAATTATGTATTTGTAAAATTTTATGTAGTTTGTATATTTTATAATATTTGTATATTATGACTAATGTAAAAATTTAAGTTTGTAATTTCTATTTAAATTTTTTGATTTATTACACAGATGCCATCAAATTATTTATTTATACCTAGTTATTTTTTTGCTAAACACATATGATAAAAATTAAAGCCTAACTTGAAAGCTTTGCCTACATAGACTTAAGATTTTTATCTAATCTTTTTCTCTTCTATATAAGAGGGAAATTAATGATAACAAACTATATTAAATTGGACTTAAAAAAACAGTGATGAGTTAATTAATCATAATTAAATTTAAAGTACAGACACTTTATTTTTTAATTTATCATATTAAGAAAATGTTCTTACTTTTATAATTTCTGCCATATCCATTTCTACATTGAGAAAATTACTAAGTAAAATTTTTGTCTTAATTACCTGAAAATTGATCAAAAATGAAAATTATAATATTTTTAAATAGTTTACATCCTTTGTTACATTTTTGGCTTAGAGTGAGAACATATATCGGTAATTATTTTTAGGAAATTTTTTCTAGATCTTACTGTTACATAATTTCAGCAATTTAAAAAAATAAACAATTTTATATGTAATTTAGATGTTAATTGTTAATTTTAAAGTTTAAAAATACTGGTTAATTAAAAATAACAATTAATAAAGTTTAACAATAATCTCTTATACTAAACCAATAATATAAGTGGTTAAAGTGAGAAAAACTAGGAGGAGGGACTATAGTTCCTAAAATACGAGGAGTATTCCCGAGCCACACAAAGTTGTATTCCCTCGAAGGCTAAAAATAATATTGATCATAAAAAGCAAATATACATTTTTCGTAAAAAAAGTTATCTCCAGAAAGGAATAGATTAGTACCTACCTACACCCAGAGAAAAACCTCGATCTATATAATAAATTCATTGTTCAATTTGATAAATATATCATTACTATTGAATCTATGATATATTTATCAATATGATGATTTTTTTTCTTGTCTTGAACAATAATTATTCATAAGAATAATTATTTTATTCGTATTAATAAAACATTATCATAAACCCTTGATAAAATTTCCCTATCAAAATTGATTGAGGTTTTTCTTTGGGTGTACAATTATTATTTTTTTTAACAATTTTAACCATTTGAATAAATTTCTTATATTGACGCTTTCCACTCTTCAGCGCTCAAAATTAAAATGTCTCCCTTTTTGAGGACGCTTGAATTGTAATTAGGGGCTTTTTGGGATTCGACTTAAAGAGAACTCTGGATTGTACTTCAAATAAGAAAGGCGACTTTATCCTCCTCCGTCCACACTCACTTTAACCACTGAATAATATTCATGTGATTTTATTCAAACAAAATAGTTATTATCCATGGCGTACCTAGGATTTTTTAATGGTCGGAAGCTAATTCCATACAAATTTTAGTACCCTTTTAGGCGATTTTATATTTAAAATTTTAGTTTAGCACAACCAATAGAAATGGGCTTCACTCTTTTAGTACCCCTAAATACACCACTGATTAATATAATATGTATATATTATTTGTACTCATACTTCGTCTTTCATCAAAGAGCAAGGAATTATAAGCAGGACCATTCTCACTAAAAAATAAATTAGTGCGACTGTTCGCTGTGCTACATGAAATCCTATGGATTCTTGGTCTTCACTTAATAAAGTCAACGACAATAGGTATGGTGTTAAGATTAATCCGAATAAATTGTAAATGAAATATAAAAACAATTGAAATTTGAACAGCTCATTTACTTTAAACACTACTTGTGTAATCGACCAATGAATATCTGACCAATGTTTTATTAAAGCCAATAATCGCGTTCTATCTAAAACTAAAAATTTGTGTATAGAATTAATAATAGTAAACTTAAAAATTTAATTTTTCATAAAAATTCGGCGTTGCAAATTGTTTATAGTAAAAATAACTTCAATTTTTAGTAGTTAATATTAAAACAATCTTAGTTGTATTTTTTGTAAACTAATTTCAAAACTATCAATAACAGTTATAAATAGTTATGGGAAATATCGAATAGTAACTTTTTAAAAAACAAATAGAGTCCTCTCCTCAAAAAAAAAATTAATCATGTAAACCAAAGGTTCTAATTAATGCTAAAGAAGGAGGATAAAATTATATTTATAACAAAGTTACAGGTGTATCTGATTCTGCAAAAAAAAAAAAATGAATTCTTTTACTGAATTCTAATAATTGATATATTTTGACGAATTAAATTTTAAAATCTAGACGTAAAAGATTCATATAAAATAATCATCACATTTATTTTTTAATTTTTAATTGTATTAAGAAGAGGGTTATTCTGAAATTAAACATACACACTATGATTTAATTAATCTTTACTTACTGATTGTAAATACTGTATTTAAAGGTTTAACATTTAAAACGTCAAAAGGATATTCAATACTCATTGTGTTGTTTGAAATTACCATACAATTATTTAGTATACGATAGGATTCGGTTAACCTAACCACTATGACTGCGAATTGTAAATGTGCGGTAACCATTATGTACCTTTCCCAAATTATCATGGCGTGCAAATACCAAGCAATATGGTTGGTTGAAAATCGTCTCATATCGAATACACACAATACTACTCCAATAAAATATGTTATCCAACAAAAAACGTTTGCAATTCGAGGCGGTCGTAGGTAAATTTCTCCAGTCAATTCTTTGACGATGTCGATTTGTTGGTAGTACAATTGCTGGAATTCTTTATAATATACGACCTTATTCCATATAGTTACAGCTGATACTATGACGATCATTACCAAGTTCACTTCAAACATTTTATTACCTCTAGAAGAGAGATTATAAATTATAGATTCTAATAAACTTAAAATACACATCACGAAGAAAACCGCATGTACGATCATAGTATAAGTTGTCGATCTAAGGAATGTTCTACTTTTAATAATATTATCATTGTCAGTAAATACTATTGGAAGGCCGGTAATCCACCAAATAAAATGTATATAATTAGAAACGTAGTTCATAATACTTAAAATTTTATATAAAGAATTCAAGATTTATTTAAACATTTTTTATGTCGTAAAGTTATTAAAAACTAAAAAAACAGAATAATACTTGAAAAAAGGATGTTTGAAACTAGAAAAACAATCAATTTATTCATTTGTATAATGTATATTATGCCCGCCCTCAATATAAGTAAAAAATATCATGCATAATTTAGTAAATTATTGAAATAATGGAAGAATGCGTTAGAGCATATAATTTACAATAAACACAAACAAATACTTTATAACCAACTCAAACAATTTCTTTAAAATCCAAAAATATTTAAATTTAAGAACTTAAGATAAAATTTCATATTTAGTAATTTCTATTGTTATGTAAACAATTTTCAGATTTTCAAAAAATTACATGTTAAAAGAAAGATAATTGTCTATAATATATCCTATTATAATCTTAATAGAACTCGGCTATTTTTAAAAATCTTATTGCCATTTTAAATGTAGAAAATCATTTTTGTATTCCCATTTTTGACAACTGTCAAAGATATTTATTTAGAAATATTTTTTTAAATAATAAATTTTAGGATTTTTTTCAATTTTGTAACAGTTTTCGTTAACTAAATAAAACACGATTTCTTTCTATGTATTAATTAGCAAAATCGGTACACTGATAGTTGAGAATTTTTGAGAGATGAGTATTTTTATACTAAAAAGCACATCTTGGTAGTAAATATAATATCATCTCAGCTTTGAATCGAAGATAATATTCAACTCCTTAAATACTGTAATTGAACTTTAGTAAACAAAAAAATATCATCAGCTATCAATAAAATTTTATTTCTCCCAAATTATGCTACCAGGATAAGGGTTTCCTGTTATCATTTCCTGACTAATCAATTAAGAAAGCTAGTTCATTTACTTAGGAAGCTAATTTCTTACTAGCACCTATGCTATTTATGATTAATATATTAATTGACATTAAAATGATAAAATGTTCTATCTTTTTTTTTTCCTCGTCTTAATCCCAACTACTTGGGGTTGGCCACCCATATTCTAAACTTCTACATGACACGATCTCCCACATCCTCAACGCTCACATCCGCTGTCAATAACTTCCCTCCATTTCTTTTTTGATCTTCCTCTACCTTTTCTTCCTTCAACATTCATTTCTATAACTGTTCTTACAGCTTCCGATTCATCTCTATTCATAACATAATCAAATCATTTAAGTTTATTTTCTCTCATCATATCTACGATTGACGGTATACCTATACTACCTCTAATATGTTCGTTCCTTATCCTATCTTCTCTAGTCACTCTACTCACCATCTAAGCATTCTCATCTCTACTACATTCTCTGCTTTACTTTCTTATCAACCGTCCAACACTCTGAACCATACATCATGGCTGGCTTCACTACAGTCTTGTAGAATTTACCTTTCAGCCTTCCTATTTTATCCTATTAACACTATATCGTCAGCAAACAACATGCACCACGGCACCTCTCCTTGTATTTCTCTAGTAATTTCATCTATCACTATAGAAAATAAGTAAGAGCAGAACCTTGGTGCACTCCAATTTTTACCCGAAAACCTTCTGTTACTTCTCCTACGCTTTTTACCCTGTTACATATCTTCTATTATATTAATGTACCATTTCGGGACTCCTTTTCTCGTCTCAAGCAATTTACTTTATGATTTATTAATAAATATAGATTTTCTTGAAAAATATTTTTAAATCTTTTTTTTTTTTTGAAGGAGAAACAGTAGCGTTATGGCAAAAATATATAAAAATAATTCCCCTCCGCCATAACGTAATGAAGGGCGGCAAATTTTTAACAGCCTATAAGTTGAAAATATGTGAATACGCCCCTGTTTATACACAATAATCTTTTTGCTTTCTGTAAAGTTTAATTTTAAAAATGCTTAGTTTTAAAATATTATTTTAAAAGTGGTAATACTTCATAAAATATATTTCTTCCTATATACCAAAAGAAGAAATTTAATGAAAAACAAATTTATCTTTTAAAAGATGAGATAATTTAACTAATTATTAACTTCTTTTATAAAAACAAATGTAAAAAAGTTGAAAATTAAAAACCTAGCACAGTAGTAATTTTTAAAAAAATTTTGGCATGTTCAAGTACCTAAATAACATTGATTTTTACACAAAAATTACATTTTTTGTTCAATTTTGAAACTCATTTGCACATAGCAGATAGGTCGTCCTAATAATCTTTTTTTAAACATATAGTATATATGTGTATATATATATATGTACAAGCTTTAATTTAACAAATGTTAAAAAGATGCAGTATTTTTGAAACATTTTGAAAAATTAAGTTGACAAAGTTCTACTTTTTATACGTATGTTTCAAGTTTTGAACGCCCATGTATAAGGGGAAATTGTCCATTTAAAAAAAAGTATGTTGATTAAAAGAGGTGTATATAATGTATTTAGGAAAAAAAATTTGTTTTGATACATACATTATTCGAAAAGTTATAATATAGAAGATAAGTCGTCGATACATGTTTAAAAAACATAGTATTTCCGGAACATTTTCAAAAATTAAGTTGAAAAAGTTGAGTTTTATAAAAAAAAGTAGCTATTTTAAAATTGCTTATCCTATCTTCTCTAGTCACTCTACTCATCCATCTAAGCATTCTCATCTCTGCTTTACTTTCTTATCAACCGTCCAACACTCTGAACCATACATCATGGCTGGCTTCACTACAGTCTAGTAGAATTTACCTTTCAGCCTTATTGGAATTCTTTTATCGCATAAAACACCAGACGCTTCTTTCCATTTAAACCTCTCCCTTTAACCATGTGTCTTACATCCGTAAATACCACCGTTCTTTGCACAACTGATCCTAAATATTTAAAATTTTCCACCTCTCCAATCACGTCCTTACCTATTGTTACTGGTCTCCTTATTTCACCTACCTCGTGTTACCCTTCTGTTACTCCTACGCTTTTTACCCTGGTACAAGTGGCATCATACATATCTTCTATTATATTAAGGAACTTTTTAGGGACTCCTTTTATAATTAATGACCACTTTAAAACCTCTCTCGGTATTCTATCACACGCTTTCTCCAAATCTATAAATACCATACACAGCTTTTTCTTCTTTTCCTTAAACTTTTCTATTAGTTGCCTCACACAAAACACTGACTCCATTGTTGACTTATCAGGCATAGATCTAAAATATATTTATTTGAATATCAATATTCATTATTAAAATCATTATTATTATTAAAATTATTAAGTTATTATTGTAGAGGAAATATTCTATACTCAATATCGATATTGAAATGAGCTAAAAATGTTTAATATCAAAATTACTTGAGATCATGAATAAATAATCAAACGATTAATATAGAACAACAAATATATAAAGCAGTTAAATATATAACACATTTAAATGATAAAATAATATTAATATATATTATTTCAACAATAAAATATGAATGACATATTTATTTGACTAGCTAAACATAATGTATAATTTCAACACAAATACACTTAAAATTAGTAAGATTATTTAATGACTATCAAAATATTACAAATTTTACTATATAAATTTATGTTTAAAGCTGGTACCTAAAATACACAATAAGCTCAAGAATAGATAAATTTGGTAATTTTATTTTTTTAATTCAAACAGAAAAAGTAATTAAAATTTCTTACAATTATTATAGTATAATTAAATAAATTGCTTATTGTATTTTTTACCTAAACTAATAAAAAATTATATATTATGAGTTATTGTGTAATGTTTTTAAAGGCAATATTTTTAAGGATATAAAAACCATGATTAAATTATAATATATTAAACTTAACAATTTTATAACTTATATTAGTTTTTTGAAATTTACAAGATTAAAAGATAAGAAAGAGTTACAAGAAATAATTAAAAAAACTTAAAATAGTAAATTCATAGTAAAATAGTTAAATCATTCCTTTCATATTCAGTAAATACTATTTAAAATGTTAATCAATCTAAATACTGTTTTTGTCATTTTGATATAAAGGAACTGAACTTTTAAAATATTTATGTTTTAACGTTATGGTACTAATAAATAAAGAGTAGTCAAAAATGTATTGACAAATCATATAACTTTTGATCTACTAAAATATTTGCGTTACACATCCACTCTATATATTTAAATGCTTGAAACTCAATAAATACTTAACCTTAAGTTGTTATCAACCTATCAAACTGTTTTGTAACAAAATGTCTATTTTGAAATTTAGAAAAAAATTTAAAATATAACACTTTTTTTTTTTAATACGCTTTTATTAGTTTCACATGTATGTTGTATGTTGTATGTAACTTTCCAAACGCCACGCGTTATCGCATATTCCGTTGTCTAGACTAGACTGTTATACGCATTCACCCCTCCCCACGCCTCGCTCACAATACGACGGTACACTATTCCTATAAAAATTTATTTTTAGTTATCGTACCCGTACACGCGTGCTTGTCATCAATATTATATATATGTAAACAAATTTTTATTTTGACTGACCAATAACGCCCGCGTCTAATGCGCCTTACGTATATATATATATATTCCTACCGCCGTTTATACCTCGGGTATAACGTTAGTCCGACCCGCCCGGCCATAAAACACAGCTATACTTAGTGCATGATACTTTTACGTAGTTAAGTCGCATTATTTGTATAAATATATATATTCTAATTACTATTAAAATTAATATATTAACACGATTTATTCTAATTAAGAGATATAAAGTATTCATTCCGATTACGAGGGATGATTTCCGTATCGTCATTTTTCGTCACTACCTCCACGTTCCGGGAGTGAGTAATTTACGCGCCTGCTGCTTTCCTTGGATGTGGTAGCCGTTTCTCAGACTCCCTCCCCAGAATCGAACCCTGATTTCCCGTTACCCGTAACAACCATGATATTGATAGTAACTACTATCATAACATGAAACTAAAAAGTAAAAAATAAATATAGTTTAAAAAACTAAAAAAACACGCTTTTAAAGTACATCGAACTAAAAAGTTAAAAATAATTTTTAAAATAATTATGAACAAAAAATACTAGTATTATTGTGATAAAAGCGTCGGGCGCTCAATATACGAAAAATATGGCACAAAGCACCCACGCTTTTATCACAATAATACTAGTATTTTTTGTTCATAATTATTTTAAAAATTATTTTTAACTTTTTAGTTCGATGTACTTTAAAAGCGTGTTTTTTTAGTTTTTTAAACTATATTTTTATTATTAAAAACAAATAATAAAAATATGATTTAAACATGGTCTAAGAAAGCATATAAAAAACATAAATTATGTTTAAAAAAGTAACATACAATATCTAGTTACTAGATATTTTACTAGATTCTAGTAGATCAAAAGTTGTTAGATTTGTCAAAATCTGTATATATGACAAAAAATAATTTAAATGACTACATTTTTTTGTGTAGAAAATCAAAATTTCTATGTATAAACATAACTGAAGTGATAAAATTAGTAAAATAATTATTAATTATATATGCTCTACTATCTACAAGTATTTCATTAATTCTCTTTGTCCAAGAAATCATTTATTTATTTGAGTTATTTCAAAAAATATAAGTTTATCAATTAATTGAAATGTTCAAAAAAGATTCACTATACAGTTAACTACACTGAATAGTACAAACAATTTAATAAAAAAAATAAGAATCAAAAGCTAACTATTTCTGAATATCAACACAAACTAATACTAAGAGTTCATAAAATTATTATTATTAATAAATAGTATTGACTGATAAATAATTATTAAAATCGTCAAGTTATTAAAAGTGTAAAGTTTTATCATTTACGTATATTCTATAACTTTAATTTGAATATGTTTTAAGCATATTTCTTGTCGCGAGGTATCATAACGTACTGAATTTGCGTTTTCAAATTCTCAAAAATTATAACTGTTATAAAAATAAATAACATACTAACTATTTTTAGTATAAAAATAAAATTAACACTTATCTTGTATTAAATAAAGATAATATAGGAATTATTATGAAATTGTTACCATACAACTATTTTAACCTTCAATGAAATAAAATAAAATAATTATAAGGACATTGAAGAATAAATGAAGAAGGCATTCATATTAAAAGATATCTTATTTTTCAGTTAAAGATAATTGCAATATTTTTTCTAATATTTCCTCTTCTTGTCGCATTTGTAACTCAGCTTGCCTTTTTTCTTCCATTGATATTTGTAGTACTGCATTAAGATCTGTGTCTACATCATTAGATAATGATTCACTCAACAAGTTAGAATTTTCCAATGCAGGTACAAATGTGTAGTCAATCAAACTTGCATGAATTGCTCTACAAGGAGATTAACTAATTAACTAAAGAAATTTAAAAGCCAAGCAGATGTATCAATGAAAATAATATTAAATAATTCACTACAAAGAAAAAAATTAATTTAAATCAGTGAATATAAATTTGTTAATAATGTGAATTTATTCAAAAATATAAGTTAGTTTGGACATTGCAGATTATATGGATAAAATCTATAGTCTACAAGAAATTTAAATCCCTCTTCTGAAAAATGAAGACTTATTTAGATACAGTAGAACCTCATTAATCCGGACTAATAAGGGCTCTGGGTTTTCTGATTTAATGAAAGTCCGGATTAAACAAAATAACCAAAAAACATGTCCGTATTATAGATTTAAGAATATTATATTATACTAAATACTATATATGATATAATATATATATATATTGCAACATGATATTAGGTCCAGCAAAAACATTACATATTTAATGTAGATAGAATTATGTATATATATAGTAATGACCAAAATATAAATTACTAATACATAGTTTATGATAACTTTAATGACGGTAGATAAGAATATATATATATAAGAATATATGTACTTATGGGAAATTCGAGGAACTTTTGCCTTTATGTTTATTTTAGTGTACGGCATAAACTGCGTATTTTTCGTAATATTAGACAGCTGTCCGGATTAAGCGAAGTCCGGACTAATAAGGTCCAGATTAATGAGGTTCTACTGTATTAATAAAAAAACAAAAAAAAATAGATTGGTACCTATGAATAAGTTAATTACCTTTGTAATTCTTCTTCAGCTGGATCTAAATAGAGATCATTAGGTGTATTTGGTCTTTGAACTTGTAATGCTTCCCAAATGTCTACCTAATAAACAATACAAAAATTTTAGTGCTATAAAATCATATGTATGACAATTTTAAATTGTCTAAATTAATCTAATTAGTCTACTGAAAATTTAATATTTACAAGGTTACAATATTCTATGTGACTGATATTAATACAAATAATGTTAAAAAATTTTATAACTACCTGTTCTTCTTCAGTACCAGATTCTAATAAACTTTGTTTCACTGCAAATTGAAGTAATTCTTCATCATTATCAACATTTATTTGGCGCCTTTGTTCTGTGCCTGAATAAAAAATAATTTTTTATAATTTTTAATAAATAATGAATTAACATACACATATATTTTTAGATGTATCTAAAAAGTTATACATACATGTAAAAATAAAATATAATTTTTATGTGTTTACTTTTAATTACTCTATAAACATAGAATTTATAAACTTCTTAAAGAACTCAACTAATTAACTAATGAACTTCAAACATTTATATTTAATTTTTTCATTTGTAATAAATATAGTTAGTTATAATATTAAAATGCACATAACTAGTGTGATAAAAATATACAGTATCTGTAAAAAAAATTTACAAAAATGTCTATAATTCAAAAATAAGTAATCTTATCAAAAGTTGTACAAAAGAAATTTAAAAAAATAGACAAAATAAAATATTTGAAGGGCTCACTCCTGTTTTTTAAGTTTTTAGAAAAAAAACAAATTTTGTTTCAATGTAGTAAGATAAGTTATTTATTGTTAAAACATTAAAGAAAATTATCAAACATAATTGACTGTTTGTACAACAACTAACAGCAGTCTTTTTCAATTTAATCATATACAAAAACAAATTTCTATCAAAAATAAAATAGTCTGTTGCAATGAGTCTATCAACATTTTATTGACAAAAAATATACAGTGTATCTCACATTTAAATGAAAAAGTTTTTTAAAAATTATTAATTAAATGGGTTTTTTTAAATTATTGTCATCTTAGATTGTGAAAAAAGCATATATTAATTATGACCAATATGAATATATTTTTCATTTTTGAAAAAATTTTGATGTACCATTGAGTTGCAAACATTTTGATACTTAGAGTAGGTAATCAAAACGAGTAGGTATAGTTTATAATGATGTTTGTAGACTCGCCCGTATTCCATACCAACTCTATGTATTAATAAGCTTGTAACTCAATAAGTACTTGTCCTAAAATTGTTATAACCTATAGATCTTTAATAGGTAATGCTAACTTTTAAAAATATTATAATAGTATTAAAAGTTATAAGTGTTGAAAGTTAGACCATAAAAAAAATCGACAAAATCATGTTGGAAAATCGTAAAGTGAAAGTGCGTGAAATATCTGACATTGTAAAGTGTGCATCATATTTTACATGAACATTTGGGTATGAGAAAGCTATGCTCAAAATGGATGTCATGTTTGCTAACAACGAACCAAGAGCAACAATGTGTCAATGATTTACAGAGCTGTGTAGAGCTATTTAACAAGAATAAGAAGGAATTTTTGCGTTGATATGTGACAATGGATGAAACTTTATTCTTTCACAACACTTTCAAATCAAAACAACAGGCAGTTGAGTGGACTAGTATAAGGTCTCCGAAGTGGCCAAAATCGCAATAATCAGCAGGCTAGATTATTGCCTATGTAATTTATAATGTGTGCATGGAATTATATTAAATTATTATTATTTAGGCTTTGAATTGCTGCCACACCCACCATGTAGTTCAGATTTGACCCCAGCAATTACTACTTCTTCGCGAGTCTCAAGTGGATCCTCCAGGGAAAAAGATTCAGCTCGAATGAAGAAATCATCTGAAACTGAGGTGTATTTTAAGGGCCAAGATAAATTGTTCTATTCGAAAGGCATAGAAATGTTAGAATGTCGCTAGAATGAATGTATCACTCTAAAAGGAAACTATGTCGATGAATTATGTAAAATTTTGCGAAAAAAATGTGTTTTTATTTGTAAGTCCTGGTACTTTTTGAACTGGGACCTGTAATTAGTAAATTTAGTCTATTTATGATAGTTCAGTGAAACAACTAGCAATTCCAATTAACAAGAATTTATTTATTTATTTATATGTAATGTCTTATTTATTTTTTTATTTCTATTTTATATTATTTGTTTAATATTTAACTATATTTTGATGTATATAAAAATTTCAATAGTATAAGTTTATGAGAATACAAAAAAATGTATAACAATTTCTTAAAATAAAATTCACTATAATTTTATATAAAATCCCCTTTTATATAGTTAAAATTTGAATAACTATCATTACACACAAATTAATATAATGTCAAAAGTAAACTAATGTTGTTTTCATACTATAAATTAATATATTATATTTAACTATCAATGAAAAGTAATACTGAAATATTTTACCCAAGACAGTGTAATTCCTAGGAGGAACAAAAACTGAATCTTCAACCACACAAAACATTTTGCCATCAGAGTCTAATATCTGTATACCTTCAACACTTTTATCAGCAGCATACAAATTACCAAATGTAATTTGAGCATTGGAAATATGATATAAAGGTATTTCTTAAAAAAAATTATGGGTAAATTTATGCATATTTAAAAATATAAAATTTTTTTATTACCAATTTTTACAGGAAAGCCTGATGGAAGTTGCATTTCTATAAAATCTTTTAACTTTGCAAAATGTGAACTAGTTATGGCCATCAAATCAACAATAGGCATTATTTGTTCTTTTAAACTAAGAGGATAATCTTCACACAGCCATAAATTAGCCTAAAAAGAGTAATTTTAGAATAACAACCAATAATGTTCATATGATTTTTGATACAACCTTTATTTTTGTGACTTTAGTAGTTTGCTCTATTGGTCTACGTAAATATTTTCCTTTAATATCAAGGAATTCATTGAAATATTCATCCATAGTGACTTGAAATTCTGATTTATCTGGCTTCAATTAAAAATTACAATTATTTATTGTTTTTAGATAAAATATGTGATAGACTTACACATTTTTCTTCGCTAGTACCTAAAATTGATTGTATAGGATTTTTACTATTACTTAGCTTAATTTTATCAACTTCAGCCATGTGTTCAGTTCTTGATTTGGTAACAAACTCCACATTACTTGCATTAAAAACTTTACAATTATAACCATTAATTACTTCTACTTTATCTTGTCTCCAACCCCAAATACCACTTTTATTTCTTTAAAACAATAAAAACTCATTTCAATTATTCAAAAATTAATTTAAAATAGAGTACCTTTCAAAACTTATTTTTTTTGTATCTATATCAAAACTAACAATTGGGGTAGATAAACGACTAGACACAGTATCATCAGATGGTCGCATTACTTCAAGTCCCTGTTCTAAAGGAAACATTTGGATTTCCTCAACATATACCCTGTGTGATTCATGATCCACTTCAAGAAAAGTTGCTGATTGGTCTGTAGAGATAAATTAAAAATGAAGGTTAAAATTTAAATATAATAAAATACAGATCTATTAGTCATCTAACTAAGTATATAAATTAAATAAAACATATATGTTCTAAGTTAATTACAATTATCCTACAATGTATGATATAGTATTTAATACTAAAAATAGTAATGTCAGTCAAAGTTACATAAAATATATACAGAGTAATCAATAAGAAATAAAACACTTATTTTATCAAAACTATTAATTATTTTAAATTTAAATTATTTAAAGGAAAATATGATTTATTTCAAAAAATGTTGTAATATATTGTAAAATAATTTATTTTGTCATCACATCAAGGATAAAAAACCTTAACTTTAATGAAAACTCCTACTCTTTGCTTTCTAATATGATAGAAAAAAATGAGTTCAGTTAGCGACAAAAAGATAAAGGCACTACATTTAATCAAATAAAATTCTATATTTATTTCGTAGAACTAATTATTATAAATACAAATATAATCTATAGATTCTATGTACTACCAAACTTCAGGTTATACCCAAATGATAGCTATCTTATATTATTTTCTTGATCATAAACTAATAAATAAAGATTTATCGATAATATCTTAGGTTTTTTTGTGACAAAATTATAAAGGCAGTCAGTTTCGTTGCGTATTTGCAAGAAACAAAATAAATTGGTCAAAAATATGGAAAAAAGTCATTTTTTCAGATGAAAAAAAATTTTATTTAGATAGACCTGATCAGGTCTATCAGGATTTTTATATTACTATCACGATTTAAGAAAAGATGAACGTATAATGTCAAGACGTCAAATATGAGGAGGATCTGTAATGATTTGGTGTGCAATTGGTTATGAAGGACGAAGTAAAGTTGTTTTTTTAGATGGCCAAATAAATGCTGTGAATTATAAAGATCTCGTTAACACCCATAAGTTGTTTTCGGCAAATAGAAGGTAGAAATTTTATATTTCAGCAAGATAATACGCTAACCCATACTGCTCGAATTATAAAATTTTGATTAAAAAGAAATTCTGCAGCAATATTAGATTGGCCTGCTAGATTTCCAAATGTAAATAATATTGAAAATGTTTGGGAACTACTCGCCAAAGAAGTTTATAAAGATGCCAATCAATAGTCTTCAGTTAGTCAGTTGAAACAATCAATTTAAGATGCTTGGGCACGCACTTATTTCCCAAGATGTTATAAAAAAGCTTTATAACACAACTCAATTTGAATATTTGGCCCTGTTCGTGCTAATAGAGGTTCCACTAAATATTAATATATTGAAATTATGTGTATAATCATTAATAAATTTAATATCTAATAGTATGTTTATATATAAATATTTGTCTTAATAATATTGTCACAACAAAAACCAATAAATTCATCGATAAATCTTTATTTATTAGTTTATGATCAAGATTATAAAATAAGATTGCTATCATTTGGGTATAACCTGAAGTTTGGTAGTAAGTAGTACATAGAATCTATAAATTATAAATGGATTAATAATAACTAGTTCTACAAAATAAATATAGAATTTTATTTGATTAAATGTTGCGCTTTTATCTTTTTTAAACTGTACTTATTTGGTTTTAGAATAGAAATTCTACATTAATTTGATTTTTATAATACCAGAGACAACAAATATGTTTCAGTGACCATAAGTTATTTTTTGTAATTATTCTTGCTATCGTCCGTTTTAGTTATGATAACAAGAATTCTCAATAAAAACTTGTTTATGTGATAAAATGAAAAAATAACTGTATAATAAACATCCAATTATCAACAGAAAATTGGTCAAAAATGGCAAACTTTAATAAGCAATAACAGAATAATGATTACCAAATAAACATATTATAAGAACAAAATTAATTGTAATTGATTTGTCTATCATATCATAAAACTAAAAATAGGAGTTCCATTTAAGAAAAGTAAATTAAAAGTTTTTTTAATTCGGAAGGGACACATAAAATAATTTTTCTATATATAATTGTAGAATTTTTTTATGTTAAACAATTTTTAATAGTTTTGATGAAAATGAGTGTGTCATCTTTAATCAATTACCCTATGTAATCTATATGTAGATTTGAAAGACTTGTTTTCATATATATTAGATCGGAATGGTAAATCAAATATCAATTACACCTGGACAATCAACTAATTATCTTTGGATATACAGAGAAAATAAAATTTTACTATTTTTATATAATTAACAAATGTTTTTCATCTCATGTTTTCAGTAAAATATAAAGAGTTAGCTAATTATGAATATTTTTATTATTCTACTGTGCAATCATTAATCTTTTTATAAAAATATTTAATTTATTTTGTTCTAATTCAACATAAAATACTTCTATACTAAAGAAAATATATTAACCTTTATTTAGTTGAAACATAAATGATCTTTCTGATTTGATAAACATATTAGCTAAAATTTATAATAAGAAATATTTCGCTCGTGCAATTAATTTTTATAAAAATATTACTTACTTTGACCTAAAAAAATATAACTTAAATTTCCACGTTCCCAGTTACCCTGATCAATTCCCAACAATGTTGTATCAATTCTAACTTTTGATCCTTGTTTAAAAATTTTATAAGTATCACTTGGACACATCCTTGATACCAATGGAACTAAAATTAATTAATATTATTTCATAAAACGAAAAGTTATTTATATCTTTTAATTTTCTTTGATATTATTTTAAATCTTACCCCAACTAATAAATTCCCATTTCATTTCAACATAAAAATCTGGTGATTCTTCTAGTAGCTTTAATAATTTAGAGATACCTGAAGCCCTACTTGAATGACGTTGGTAATCTCTATGTTCCATAACGAGTTGAACAATATCGGAATCACCTGTAGCAATTGCTTCTTGTAAAGCTGTATAAAATTATTTAGAAATCATGTTAAGTATTAATTCATATTTCTAATAAAATATAATTTTAAAACTACCTGTCCATCCTTCTTCATTTTTTGTATTTACATTTGCACCTTGGTTTATTAAAATTTGAATAGCAATTATGTCTCCCAATGTAATAGCTAACATCAGTGGTGTTCGTCCTCTAGGATCTAACTTTTCAAGTTCATTCTAAAATAATATTAGTCAGTGTAAAAATGTACATATATTACTTTAGTTTAGATTACAGGTAAGGTTACACTAATAAAAAGTAAAAAGTAGACTTTTACAAATACGAAATGTGTTAGAAAATAACGGGAATTTTTAAATTTCGCGGTTTTGGAGAGTCAAACTTTTCCAATTACCAAAATTTTTTTCATAATATCGGTGCACATATCCCTGAAGTATGATAAAATTTTCAGCTGAATTTATTATTTTTTAATTTGTCAGGGGCAGTCGCTAAAGTTAGACGTGCTTTTATGAGCTTGGCAATTTTTGTTTGTTAAAAAAAATAGTTCAAAGGATTTGTATCAAATTTAGCGTTAAAAATAAAATAAAAAAAGTGAAATGTTAACAAATGTTATGATGAGTCTGCTATGAGTAAAACAAGGGTTTACGAGTGATATAAACGTTTCCAAGTTGGCCGTGAAGACATTGAAGGTGACGAACGCTCCGGATGCCTCACCACATCAAAAACCGAAGAAAACGTAGGAAAAGCGAGAAAAATAGTTATGAGCGATCGCTAACTCAAAATCAGCGAAGTCGCTAAACAAGTTAGAATGTCGATTAGCTTGCGCCATGAAATTTTTTCGAACGTTTAAGGTATGAAACGTGTAGCAGCAAAATTTGTTCTAAAATTGTTGAATTTGAACAAAAACAGCGGAGAATGGAAGTTTTTCAGTAGTCACTTAATGAAGTCAACGACGATGCAGAATTACTGAAACGTGTTATAAGAGGTGACGAAACATGGGTTTATGGATACGACCTTGAAACTAAAGCTCCATTGTCCCACTGGAGGAATTTTGGATCGCCAAGACCGAAAAATGCTCGACAAGTGTGATCAAAAGTAAAGGTTATGCTCACTGTATTCTTCGATTTTAATGGCATTGTACATCATGAATTCTTGCCACGAGGTCAAACAGTCAAAAAGGAGTATTACCTACAAGTTCAAATGCATTTTCGTTAAGCAAAAAAAAATAAAACACCAGGATTTGTGACAAATGAAATTATGGCTTTTGCACAACAATAAGCACCTGCTCACACTTCATTGCATGTTTGTAAATATTTGGTCAAAAACAATACTGTGACAATGCTTCAGCTTTCATATTCGCCAGACATGGCTCCGTGTGACTTTTTTTGTTTCGAAAAATAAAAAAAATCTTAAAGGGCCGTTGTTTTACAAGACTAGATAACATTAAAAGCGCATACAAGAACGATATCCCAAAGTTCAAGTTTGAGAAGTGTTTAGAGGATTGGAAGAAGCATTAGCACAAGTGTATAATATCTAATGGGGACTTTTTGAAAGCGACAACATTAATGTAAACACATAAATAAATATTTTTTTCAAAAAACGAAAATTCCCATTATTTTCTGAACACAATTCGTATATAAATTATTTAAAAATAGTTGAATTAGCTAAAAAGATTTAATAAAATTTTGTTCGTGATATAGTATACTATAATATATCATTAAATGTGTCAGTGCAACTGCTTAATTGTGTGATTTTAGTTTTGTTTAAAGAGACAAACTATATACTAAACAATCACAGTCACTCCTTTTTATTGTTACAGTTATTAATTTCAAATATATCATTGGTAATTTATCCCAAAATAAACAACACTGCATATGCTATAGGTATAAAAAATCAGCTGAGTGATAAATAGAGAGGATGGCAAAATCGAGTGGGAAGAGAGTTACAACATGTGGTGACAGTCACCATACTAATAGCACATCACTCTTCACGTTAGATGTTTCACATAATAAAGTTTTTATTAATTTTTTGTTCCCTCTCCTGGACCTATTTTTCAAAGGGAGACNAACAGTCACCATACTAATAGCACATCAACTCTTCACGTTAGATGTTTCACATAATAAAGTTTTTATTAATTTTTTGTTCCCTCTCCTGGACCTATTTTTCAAAGGGAGACGAATGCCCCTTCCCACTTATATATAATATATTAAAAAAAAATTACTTTTTTGAAAATCACATATTTTTAAGGAGGCATGTCCCCCTAATGAACTCCTTCCTATAGTGATATGGCTGTGTGAGAGAGAGGGGATCATTGAGTCCAATGAAAAAAGTCGACATTTCCAATTTGTGTAGCCACAAATGTTCTTTTTCAAAAAAACTTGGCATTTAATAAACAAATTCATCCACCGAATGTATGGAATAAATATATACAAAAAAGTAATGTTAGAAAAATTGTAAGGAAATATAAAGATTTTTTTTTATTGAACAAATAACATTAAATTGCTTCTTACAATTTTTGTAGTTAATACCAACCAAAATCTACAGATTTAGTCATTTGAAATCATAATTAATCTAAATATGATAGTAATGACAGTACTCATTTTGTATCAACATTATTCAAAACAAAAAGAAAATCAACAAAAAAAGTAAAAATACCCAAACCAATACTAAAATTAGGTAATTTCTTTCAATTAGATTAAATTCAAATAATCTTAACAAGACTGAAAATAATTTGTTATTTATAAAAGGTACAGGGAAGAAACAGTTCAGTCCATTTTAGTTTTTAATTTTATTATTATGGTATGATTAGATAATCCATTAGTAGTAGTAATAAGTAATGTAATCCATTTGTTGAAAATTGTTTTCATTTTTATAATATTAGGTATCTATTTTTTTTTTCATTAAAATAATAGAAATTTATAACTTTATTTTTGTTCTCCTGAAAAATTTAAAGAAATGTACAATTATCTTTTTTTCTGTAACCTTCATAGAACAACATATACAGTGTATCTAATATTTTTGTAATTTTTAAAGTGATATAACTATTGATTTTGAGCTTTATGAAGCCATGTAAAATAGTAATAAGATTAACATTATTGAATTAATATTTATGCACAAACTATTTAATAAAAAGTAAAACCATAATAAATTATATAAGTAAAAATTTTTAATTTATTTATCTTAAAAAAAATAAGAATCCTTGTTACTTAAATAATTTTGTATTATTTGTATGGAAATATAGTTTAATAAACATCAAAATTATTTGAACCTTTCAGAAAATTTAACAAAAAATATTTTTTATAAATTGAGCTTAACAAAATTCATTTAAAATTAATGAACAAAATAAATCTTAAATTTATGCAATTTTTGTAAAAATAATAAAAATTTAACTAGAAATAACATGTATATGGTTAAAATAATTAACACTTAAGAAACTTAATAGTACATACTTAGTAGTATTTCATATTATTACTATTTAAAATTATGTGAAAAATATTTTAAATATATTATCAAACATCAAAAATAAACTACTATTTAAAAACTTACTAAGGCGGAATTTTCGTCTAATTTAATCAAATTAAGTCTTTCTTCTAGCATCTTATACTCATGCAGCCAAATAAGATAATGCAAAGGATAATTAATTCTAGCTCGAACCTCCCATCGATCAGGAGAACTTTGTGATCTTTCATCAGACATAATTGATGTTATTATTTGCAATTTAGAAACCAAAAATTGACTAGCATATGTTTTTCATTACAGTAAAAATAATCAATGACGTAGTTTTTATAAAAATAATTTTATTTAAAAAACTAATTATTTGTAAAATTCAAACTTAAATAAAAATATAACAGAAAACAAAAAATATACTTCAGGTGAACCCAAACTTCCTTAGGCTTTTTCTAATCAAAATTTGCAATAAGATAAGATAAATAATCACTTATTACGATAACCCAGTGACCCCATATATAATAAAACAGGTTATCAGTCCAACTCTCTAATTTGCTACACTGTATCCTAATGTAATTGTATCTATCTACTGTTATCATCTTCAATAAACAACAAATATACTAAAACTTAGTATTTTGTACTTTGCATTTCACTTTGTTTTATTAAATGTAGACATAATTAACTATTAGATTTATGAATTTATTATTATTATTTTTTACTTGATTTTTTTGATTAAATTTTATTTAAACTATCTTTATATAAAAGCAAATTATGAGCTTAAAATTTCCGTAGTAAGAAAATTAATTATGGACGTATTCACATACTTACTTAGCATTTTATGTATTATATGAATATTATGGCTCTGGGTCATGCTGTAGTAGTCTGGGAATGGGAAAATCGCAACGGAAGATGGAAACCACATAGTCCTGAAGTTGCACAACTTTTAGAAAGAGCTCATTTTAAAAAGTTGACTAGAGTTATACTTAGAGATGCTGATCCCAAACTAGAATCATTTGTTAACCTGAGAACAATGTATCAGTGTTCTGAAGAAAATGAAGGTAATTAATATAAATAGTTTTAAAGTTTAAAGTTCTTTTTTCAAAAGAATTATTTAGGAGCGTTTTTGGCGGTTCGAAGATCTTATTATCCAGCTAGTTCTCTACCAGGTAAAGGAGCTAGATGGGAATGGGCTGGTGATATTTCCGGAGAATGGCATACTTATGATATGGAATCTCAGTGTTTTTTAGAAACAGCATACGCTATGGTTAAGTATATTTTATTTGATAATTAAATCTTTCAGTTTAATGGAAACTTCCTAATATATTTTTTTTTAACATTCATTATTTAGGGCTGTCAAATAATTGATGTCAGTAAAACATATTTAGGCTTTCCATATACCATTGACTTTTGTAATATGACCCAAGTGAGAAATGATAGTGGTCATAAAAAAAATATTAGACGAGTCAATCAAGCACCTTATCCACTAGTAAAAATACAATCAGATGAAGTGATTCAGTTTAATGGTACATCCAGTATTATTATATTTTGAAGTGAATCTTTTCCCTTATTATTTATTTTGATATTTTTCAGATAGAGCAGTCATTGACACTATTAGAAATCTTTCACTTTTAGAAAAATCTGCTAGAAAATCTAATTCAGACTGTATAGAAACACTTACCAAAAAACAATTACAATGTAAAAAAAATAAGCAAATGACTTCTGATAATTACCATAGTGGAACAAATATAGCTCGAACTCTACTAAATATTTTTGGTATGTTTTAAAAATTAATAAAAATACAACTCATGTAGATAATGTTCTCAAAAACATTTAGGCTTCTTTTTAACCTTTTTAACATATGGTCTTATGTATACAAAGTAATTCGCTACCTTTGTCTCATTGTATATCTTAAAAAGTGTCAGACAAAATAATTTCTTTTTTTTTAGAATTTATTAGTATATTATTAGTCAAAAATAGATCAACACATTAATTTACTAGAAGAAAATTATTTTTATCACCTATTCTTTTCCTTTAGAGTTGTATTAACTTTAATTTCTCATCCGTCTTAGTATAAAAATACTATTATATTATAAAGGGATTAATGAAACATTTCTTGTACATATACCTTTTGAACAAAACCCAGAAAATGCCCCTAATATATACCAGGTGATTCTTTTAACACTAATAATTTGATTTTTCTTTAAATAATAATTATGTTAAGAAAATTATTTCTCTTCTCCTACCAAAATATTACAATGTTGATTATTTTTGAAGTACTGGTTTAAAAGCTGTTATCAATTAGATCATTTTTTATTTTATAAGCTAATTAAATTTATATGTTACCATTTAAAAACATAAAGTTGATACTCTTATAAGGCATAAGAGTTGAATTAAAAAAATAATTTATAAGAAAATCAAATAATATATAAAACTTAAAAATTCCAAAGGGGTGTTCTCGGGGTTTTTTTGAAATGGATATACACAAGATATTTTTTCATTATCGTCTCTTAAATATAGTAGTATTTTGAAAAATTGAGTAGCTAGTAGTGTGGTAAAATCTTAAACCAAGATTTACATATATACCATATACACCGTATAAATACACTTATATTGGTGTATATGATACTAGTGTTAATAGAATTACCCTATATACAGAGTGTGTCAGGCCTAACTGATAATATACCTTAAGAAGCATACATTGATATACCATAATATTTAATATATATATTCTATCAAGTTATTTATTAATAATAGTGGTTTTCTAGTAATTAATTTTTAATCATATATCATGTTTCAGCTAACAAAAATCCATCTTCACTCTCACGGGAAACTCAGTGGCCTTTAGCATCCGCAATCAATAAAAGTTGTAATACATCTATTAAATCAGATTCATCAATTATAGACTTAGATATAAGTAGTAATCGTAGCGGTAGGCGTCCTAGTGTAGATACTGTATCTACTTACTTAAGTCATGATAGCCATGAACATCGAACCTCACGGGTATAATCAATAATTAAAAATAATATCATTTTTATTGATAATGAACTATTCAAAATAATTATTTCTATGTTTCAGTGTGATCTTTTAGATTATTCAGGTGGTAGTATTGGAAGTGATGATGTGTTTGAGTATCAGCATAAGTCCAGTGAAAATAGGAATCAATCAGTTTTTGGTAAGTCATAAAGTGTATTTAGAGAGTTATTGCAAATGTTAAAAATACATAAAAATATATTTTTCAAGGTAAATTTAGAAAAGATTGATTTTTTCAGCTAATTTAGCTTTTAATTGTTATAAAAATGTTTTTAATTTTTAGTTCACACTAATAACATGATATTTATAAAAAATGTATATACTCATACTTGGGTAGAATACTTTTTTAAATCATTATATCAAATATAAAGATTATTTTCATGTTTTATTTATTAATTAAAATATATTATTCAGACAAGTGAATCAAAGTTGATGCCCAAACATTTTAAATACTGACATTTTGTGTTGTAAAATTCTTCTTTGTTTTTGTAGTATATTTCTAAGCATTCCTAATTAGAAAACTACCAAATATTTATATTTGAAAAATCAATTTTTTCTATATAAATTCCATGATTTAGATTCATTATTTTATTTTTTAGATTAGATAAGGCTTTAAAAAAGTTATCTGGCCAAGTATGGAGGTACTAATAATAATTTTTAGTCATAACCTTTGTACATTTTTATGCTGCTTAAACGTCATTTGGGTAAAAATAATATACATGGTTTCTATTTATCGACTAAGTGCTTAATATATTTAAAAAAAAAACAATAGACAAAATACGTTAAAAATATTGTTTTATATTGTAAAATTTTTAATTCAGTTATTATATGTCAATTTTTTGTTTTAAATCTAAAAAGTATATAATGTCAATAGTACAGACTAATAATTAATTATATAAAATAAATTTATGATCATGACCATTAACTAAATTTTAAAGTTGACTGAAGAACAAGGACAGTATTTAGGTGTAAATGACTTTTTTTTTTCCAAAATTATGATGTGAAAAATTAAAATCTGTTGGTTGAAAAATTGGTCTACTAAATAGGTTGACACGGACATGACCATAATCATTGTCAGTTATTTAGCTTTTTGTAAAATCATAATTTAGTTGTATAACTGAAATTATATTATTTAAATCTTTTATTTAATAAGTATTTTAAGTCAGTTTAAATAATATTTTTTGATGGATTTTCATGTCTTTTTTATTTTATTATTTTTTTACTTTTAAATTTTAAGGAATAAATTCAGTTAGTGAAAAATTATCTCATTATGTTCAAATTGTGGATGATTTTTGGCCAGGACTTGATTCTTTATGCCCTTATTGCCAAAATCCACTCACATCATCTAACTCAAGTAAAGTTCTTGTGGTAGCTTTAAGTCAGTGCCAACACAGGATGCACCTTGCATGTCTTAATTCAGTTTTAAATAATCAACCTAACTCTAACCAGGTATTTTTTGTCAAATTATTTGATAAATACTACACATTATACATGTATTAATTATTATTTGTTATTATATATACTTTTTTTGATATTAGTTTATGTATATTCAATGTCCAATCTGCTTAAAAGTATATGGAGAAAAAAGAGGAAATCAGCCACCCGGTACTATGAAATACACTTACTTAAATCGTTCATTGCCTGGTTATGGTAGCACTAGAACTATCCAAATAACTTACGAGTAAGTCATATTTGATCAATTATTTCAGTTTTTTTAAAACACTACTAGTGCTTTGTTTTCTAGTACAATTTTAAGTAAGATATCATAAATTCCCACCTTCATATATGTTATACTTTGTTGTGATATGATACTTGAGAAGAAAGCATCAATATGTATTACATTATACATTACTAATATTGGTTGTATGTTTAACATTTAATACTGTTATTTACAGTAGTAATATGCCAAACGCTCACTTTTCAATCAAATAAAGATATAAGAACAAAATTGCTTCTTGTAAAACTGTATAAATATTAATAAAAAATCATGTTAAGTATTAATTCATATTTCTATTAAAATATAATTTTAAAACTACCTGTCCATCCTTCTTCATTTTTTGTATTTACATTTGCACCTTGGTTTATTAAAATTTGAATAGCAATTATGTCTCCCAATGTAATAGCTAACATCAGTGGTGTTCGTCCTCTAGCATCTAACTTTTCAAATTCATTCTAAAATAATATTAGTCATTGTAAACATTTATATAAATTAATTTAGTTTAGATTATAGCTAAGGTTACACTAATAAAAAGTAGAAAGTAGACTTTTACAAATACAGTTATTATGGGAGACTCAATGTTAATTGAAACCTAAATTTTCAATAAAGTATAAAGGATTAATAAACAATGAATATTTTTATCAAGTTATATAAATAAAAAATTAAAACTACTGTAGTGTTAACTATTTTTGTGGGCTTAATTTTTATCTAACGCATACAATATTTGGACCTTGGGATGGTTATTGTCATTTTCGTTTTCAGCCCATAAAATATTAAGATTTTTATGCCTAAAAATAAAATTTAAAAGTATATTGATTTTAGGATATCATCTGGTATTCAAGGGGAAGAACACCCTCATCCTGGAAGACCATATTATGCTCTTGGATTTCCAAGAATATGTTATTTACCAGATACAGAAAAAGGCAGACGAGTTTTATCATTGTTAAGTAAAGCATTTGAAAAAAGGTTAGTATTTACTGTTAGACTTTCAATGACTACTGGAAATGAATATGTAGTAGCATGGAATGGTATCATACATAAATCAGATTTTGAAACTAGATTACCTCATGGTTTTCTAGATGAGTGTATTAATCAATTGGCAGCTCATGGTGTTATCTAATTTATTTAAGGTATTATTTTTAAAAATAAAATGTTCTATAGTTTATTTTTTTTTTGTAATAGGAAAATTTCCTATTATAGTTTTATTCTTAGCCACATTTTTTAATTTATTTACAATTTTACTAATAATTTATTTTGTATAAATAAATTAAAATAAAAAAATTAATTGGACCCAAAAATTTTATTAATTTATTGATCTCTTTTATTTAATAATATTTTTTTCATTAAAACTTAAACTTTATTTAACATTCTCTATTTTTTTTTATTTAATGTAAACTACTTACAGATTGCAATCTATGAATCAATGTTATAATATTGAGTAAATTTGTAACAATATTATGATATATTTAAATCAATTATATGTAAATGTCAATGGTGATTGGAAGAAACTATCTAAGTCATAAATAAATTTATATCATACATGATTTTAAAATATCATTTGATTACTTTGTTTCACCAATACATACATAAAATTTTTTTGAATCATGTATGTCAAAAATTTAAATAAACATAATAAATATGTAGACAGTTTTTCCAGTGCACCACTAATTTAATGATCGTGATTATCATATTAATTATATAGGTTATTTTTGTAATACTAACTTTTTTTTAAATTCTTAACTCTTATAACTTATGATAACAATGAGGTTATATTGTTAATTATTTATTTGTAAACAATTCATACATATAATATTGTTATATGTACACATTTTTATATTGTTATTTAAAGAAAGAAATTATTTTAAAAATAATTAATTTTTTATTTATTGTTATTTAATAATAAGTTAAAACAAAAAAAAATATTTACTATAAATCTAACTAAAACTGCCATTTTTTTTTTTTTTGTGAAAAATTGTTTAAATAAAAAGAAAGATTTTTTTATATTTTTTTTTCTTTTGCTTAAATTTATTTAAAAGTACTATTTCTGAATGGCAAAGACGAAAATTATTGATAGTTAGTATTTGAAAGTTTAAACTTTTTTCCTACCTAGATATTTAAAGATTTGTGTTTTCAGAATAACAATATCACATTTTCAAAAACCACAAAATATTGATTTAAGAATTTTACGTTGCTCAAAACTAGGAAATGTTAAACTTGTGAAGTAAAATAATGTTTTCGTTTAACATTTTATTTTTTTGATCAATTTACATAGTCAGATAACAAGTAAAACTTGCATAATGTTATTACTGTAGCAATTTATTTCCAATTAGAACGTTTAATTTAAATTAAGTTGGTTAATTTAAATATAGAGATAAGATATGATACAATTTACATCTCATTAGCAATTCATAATATTACACTTAAAAATAGTAATTAATGGAAGAATGTAAGTGTCAAATATTTTGAATTCCTTTTTTAAAGACTATGGAAATCTACAGTTAAATAATTGATTAGAAATAAACTCAGTACAACGGGATTACGCCATGGTGGGTGATTAATTTCACTCGTGAAATGCTTTAATGCAATCGTGCGAAAAGTTTGAAAATAAATGCTGAGGAAATATTCCTTTTTTTTTTAATATGCATATGAAAAATCATTAAATTGTAAAAATATTGGTTAATAAATATAACATGACCTTTGAGATCTATTTAAAGGTTCAGGACTTCTGATACATATTGAAACGTTACTTATCATAAAACATTTGCTATTTTGAATCCTTTTCAGTGAGTAGGTAAAGGAACCAATTTTCAACAAAAATATGCCTAATTAATGCTATTTCATATCTATAAAATAAATCGTTTCAATTTCTTTACTGTTCAAAACGATATGGCAGTTTAAATTTTATAAAGTTGAATAAATATCGAAATTTTACGATTAAAAAAAACGTAAATTTTTGGAAGATTACCATTTACAGGGAAACGAAGAATATTTTTAAAAAATTAAGGGTAATGTCTGATATATCGTAATGTTTTGATATATCGTTGAATAAAGTAAGTCTAATAGAAACAGAGAACTTCAGGTAATTGACACAAAAATAAAACTTATAGTAAAATTATTCCTTTTTTAGCTTCGCATTGTAACTAAAATACTCTTTTAATGTGAGCTTACAAAATTCGGCATTTTAAGTTGATACCTATGATTAAGTTTTTTATAATTTATATATTTTTCTATAAACTCTAAATGCGTAGGCGAAACAACATCGTTCGTGAAATCTGTGAGAATATTGCGTCAGTTTCATACTACAGTGAATTTATACAGTCATGATATATACATCCGCTTTTTGTTATGTTACGGTCTGCAGGCGTTGTTAGTCATATTTAATGTCCCGTAATATACGCCCAGTGTTTACTATCGCCATCATCCCCTCTCCTTTCCGATACATAGTTTTTCGATAAAATTTAACAATCGAAAAAGGGCACATTATCGATTGTTTCTTTAATATTGTTTTTGGTCGTCTGTTAAACTATTTAACGTTGTTGTGGACATTTTCTTAATCGAGCTTTATATACTAGAATGGTATCCCCTCATTATAGCTCGTAGTAATAGTTCACTAAAATATTATTATAATAATCATAACTATTACATAACCGAGTTATAATCATTACTCGATTTACTTCATAAATCTATATTACAATAGATAAATTTTATCAATATTATTTACTAACAAAATTAAATTTCAGAACATATATTTAATTATTAAAATTTCTAATTTATTTATCAGTGAAGAAAGTTGGCATTTATCGCTAGCGATCGATAAAAAATATGTTGAATAAAAATTAACATTATGTTTTATAATAATGATAAAATACATAATTTTTTTTGATAAATTATTTAACACAGTTTAACCATTATATATATATATAGAGTGTTCATTAAGTAAGGAAACGGGTTTCTATTGTTTGTAACAATAGACCCGTTAATAGTAAATACTACAATGTAGTAACTACGTATATTGTTACATATAAATGTGTACAATTATATTTATAGATCATCTTCTCTTTATGTTTTGCGTCTTATCAAAATTAATTATACACATTTGTTTATAATTTTATTTTTGTTAATTTGCATTAATTGTGTACATGATTGATGACATTTTAATTTCCACATAAATATTTTTTCAAATAATACGAGAAAATTAATCTTCATGATATATATAAGGAGTCTTTTTTTTTTTAATATACACAGTGTTCAGTAAATAAGGACAGGTCAGTTGTTACAGAAAATGAGAATAGAAGTCTTTTTATTTACTTACTGAACACTCTATATAATAAAAAAACAGCAGTTTCAAACAGAACTTAAAACGTTGTAGAAAAACTATTTTTAGTTGTTAAAAACTGCTTGAACTAAGAGAACACCAATATAATAAATCATTTGTTATAAAAAAACTATATTTTTTTTTAATGTTTAAATCAAAATATGAAAAATGAACTTGCAGTGTTTAAAACTGTATTCGAATAAAACAAGTATCAAAATACGTAATTTTTTAATACATTTACTTCTACATATTACATATTATTTATCTTCAAAAATCAATAAGTTATTTGGTTTAACCTAATTCTTCTTTATTGTCATTTTATTGACCATTTCCCATGTTTAACTAAATATTTAATGAGCACGCAGGTTCAAGTTATCGATTGCTCTATATTTATTGTAAATAATTCAAAGCTTATTGTAATATTTTAAATTAAGCATTTATAAATTTTGTTAAGATATTTTAAACACTCTTTAGCTAGCACAAATTTGTATTAAAAGACTTAAAAACTTTGTTATGATCTAATTGAGATTATAATGTTAGGGGATATAGTAGGTATATTCCACTTAAAACAAAAAACTTTTCTACATTACTGTATATTCTAACAACAATTTTTTACAAACTTAGATTCTTTTAAAATTGCTCAAACAAAATTTATAAATGCCTATAAATCTGCTCTCTAGATATCATTTCGATTAAAAACGATTTTGTATTTTTTCAGTGACAAACAAAACTTCTTAAGACATATTTCAAATCTTTAACAGAAATTTCAAGGCAATTTGTAACTTTAAATATGTTAGTACCTTGTCTTAGAAACTTACCTAAACAAAACATACATAATATTTTTTCTAAATACACCTAAAATTGTTTAAATAACAACACATATATCATAATTGTAAACAATAAATAGAAAAATATATAAACCAGTTTTGGTCTAAACAATAAAATCTATTTTTACAAAAAAAATCAGTATATATTATTTGATATGTGGATCAAAAATGTGATTAGTGTTATGTTTGCAAAAATTCATAGTTAGTAATAACTATAATGTAATACTTTTTAGACAAACTAGTTAACATTTTTAATTTTGCTTCGAGTTTAAGAAGTTTATATAAAAAGTCAAAGAATATAACGTATGTATTTTTTAAGTTAAAATTACACGTTAATACTTTTAAGAAATTATGATAAATATTCTCAATTTCTAAAAATAAAAATTTTAGGGTATAGTAGTTAATTATATTTTAGATAAGTTAGAATTAGGTTTATTAATAGTAAAAGTTGAAAGTTCATTTTGTTTTAAAAATAAAATTACCTTAAAATTATTTTTTTATATGTAATAAAATGATAACACAAACTTTGATGATTTTATTTATTAAGAATATTTTTTAAATATTCTTTCATTACAAAATTATCAAACAATTTTTCTAAACTAGCATTAGAAAATAAATGAGTAGACTAAGTAATATTAAAACAAATTGAAATTTTACACCCTCAATTTATAAACAGAGCAAAGAAAGAGCTAATAATTATTCTACATATGTAGATTACAATTTAATTAATATAAATTACAACATATATTCAGTCTCAAATAAAATTTAAAATGCTGTTTTAAAATGAAATTTTAAACTGTCATACAAACATGATAAGAATTTCTATTCTAAATAGAATAAAAATGATAATATGATAAAAGTAGTGCTTGAAAAATGTGTACCAAATTTTGATGAACAGCATACATTTTATAAATTAAATCTATTTACAATACTATTATTGATAAATAACAAATTGAAAAATAAGACAATCTGAAAAGTCTATTAATAGCAATCATTTTAAGTTTACTATACAACATTTGAGCGACAAATTTAAACAACCGTTTTTTGCAGATGGAATAAATCTAATAAAAACGGCGACAAATTCAAAAATTATTTTTAATTTAATGTTTAGAGCTTTGAGAAAATGAATACTGAAACAAGGCAGTAAGAGCAATAAATTCAACTAATAGATTAAAGTTTACGAGAAAACTGGCAAGGTGGTATTTATAAGTGTTAATAACGTTTTTAACGCTCTGTCTATTTAATTATACAGTTATTAAAACGACGATGCCAGTTTGTTTATGAACTTATCTTTTATTTTAATTTATCGTTATTACCTACCTCAATTAATTAATTTCTTCATTATAAATTTTCTCAAATATCCATCAAATTAAAAATTATCAATGAATTTATTGTGAAGTTTTCAATGTATTATAATAGTGATCGAGATTTTTATCATTAGACTTTTCTCAGCTGCAATCTATTGTCCGCTTATAGGCGCGCAAATTTTTATACCTATAAAAATGAAAGTTCTGAAGTACTTGGACCAAAAATTTTTATCGGACAGTAATTATCATAATTAGATCATTTTCTATTTTATAAACTAGTTAAATATTTATTGCCATTTAAAAATATAAAGTTTGTTATAAGTCAGGTAAAACATAATTTTTCTGAGAATATCTTCCATTTAAGGGAACAAAATCATAATCTTCGAGATCGATCACCATCTTATGACGTATCGTTGAAAAAGTTGGACTAATAAGGACTAAAAAAGTGGGGACAGACTCAAAAATTAAATAAACACATCATAGTTAAACTAATACCTTCTCAGCTTCGCATGAAAGCTTTAAGTATAATTCTGACTGAAAGTAAGAACAATCTACCGCAGTGGCATAGGCGGGGAGGCAAGGGAGCATACCCTCCTCCTATTAATAGTAATATTAATTTCTAAAATGAAGTAATGAACAAAAATAAATGTCCAATGGAATAAATTATTTAAAATTCAAGAATGAAAATCATAATAATCTTTTTTTTAATATCATACGATTTATTTTCTTCTTTGAGTACTAGGCAGATAAACATAGGTGTAATTAGAAATTTGAGTTTACGAGGGCTAATTTAATGTCGCACCAAGTTCCAGATGTACAATGTTGAGTAAAAAAGAGGACATCATAAGCATTTTTTTTATATATAAAGACAAATTCAAAAAGTAATTTTTTTATTGAATATTTATTTATGTTGGGGTACTTTTTTTTACTTAATAAGACATGTTTGACAAATTGTATGGTTTTTAACATTTTTTTAAGCATATCTTTAATTTTTTTTTTTATAACATTTCATTTAGATATTTATAAATGAATATATGTGTATAAATTCTGCATATTTAGTTTTTTTTAGAACTTTAAGTTATCCAACCTTACTTAGTTGCTTTTATTACCGTAATAATTATTGTGATATTATTATAATTCAATCAGGTTGGATTGGGTTAAATGCATAACTTAAGTCATGCAAATAACATTATATGTAAAACCCATGTATTTTATTATCATACTTTTTTAATCAAGTTTATCATGTAACAAATTATTTGAAATAAATATTAGCTAGATACTGTATATTTATTTTTTATAAGAAGTTACTAAAGGTATCTCAAATATATTTTAAATGTAATATAAAAAAACTGAATCGCTACTATGCTGTATTCTAATTATAGTATGTCTTATTATAAGCGCCATTGGAACAAAATGTTTGGGGAATCTAATCTAATTTCTCTTCTCTCTAACTATATTTCATTATGTAGTTACATATACATTTTATTTGGAGTGAGGGCTGAGACAGAATTAAGGAGGCTGAGACCTCCAAATTGTGCAAATGGTTTTTCTATTATTGTAGTGTTCAGTAAGTAAGGAAACGGTTTTTTTTTTGTTCTCATTATTTATAACAATTGATATATTTCTTTACTTATTAAATACTCTGTATATTATTAAAATTTACTTATTAAATTCTGTGAGAAGTCTGATATATTTTTTTAACTTTCACTTAAATTACTCGTATTAATAAAATTTAGATTTATAAACAAGATCTTATTCCATTTTGCGAGGTCCTAGGCAAAACATATATTGCCTACTTCAAATATGAATGCACTGCATGCTAATAACAATGAGTCTGCTTTCTTAAAAGTTAATGATTTCAAATTGAAACCAATGATAAAGATTTTTGAACCAGTGACGTATTTAAGCTAAGGGCATCAAAGGATTATTGGACATCAAATACAAAAGCCTTTTTTTTTAATTTGACTCTTTATAAATCAGAAAAAATGAAAATGAATAATAAAAATGTAATAACCATACGCGGAACTCGATAAAAGGGCAGGGGGGATTAGGGCTGGGTAAGAGGGGCTAGGAGACGTTGCCTTCAGTGTACAATTAAGCCTTTCCTAGACATATAGTAAAATTATATGTATTGTTATAAAACAATTATACTTCGAAAGGGGAAAAATTAAATTGAGTATTACAAAAAAAATTGACCATTCTACGTTTATGGCTTTGAACATTTTGTTAGGAAAATTAAATATAATCTATAAAAATATGTTTAGGGGAAGGTAAGCTATCTCAAAAATCAAATTAGTTGCTAAATAATTTTTTTTTTAATTTGCCTATAATAAAAAGAATATTAGAACTATTTAAAATAATTAATAATTTATTCTAACTAAAAGTACTTAAAAATTTGAATAAATATAATGTTAATTTAAAATAATAATAATTGTTACATTATATATAAAAAGAAAAATCATGCATCATAAGATAATCATATTATCTCGTTTTGATACATTATTTC
This sequence comes from Daktulosphaira vitifoliae, assembly GCF_025091365.1. Lineage (NCBI taxonomy): Eukaryota > Metazoa > Arthropoda > Insecta > Hemiptera > Phylloxeridae > Daktulosphaira > Daktulosphaira vitifoliae. Next base: position 12,026,533 of record NW_026099574.1, on the reverse strand, counting down.
GTACCGTAATTACTGTACATGTTTTTCTCTAGAAAGACAAATACAAATTTATGTCATCATCGCTGTTAATACAGTTATAGTAACAATCGATAGTTTAGGAGCATAAAATATCGATACCGTCTTGTGCAAACGGTCATGCCCAAATTATGTGCCATGTCGACAACACCGCTACCCGCCCGTATCGAGCACTCAGTATACACCGACAAGGCAGAGTATGTAATTGTACGTTAATCTTACAATAAAAGTTTTTCTTCAATTTTTTCTTTACTGTGTTGCACGTTCATTACAAACATATATAATATTTATTTCAATAAATAATTTTTAAATAAAATTGAGAATTACTTTGTACAAAATTTATAAATTTTTTTTTATTAATTCTACTAAAATCGAGCCTAAAAAACATCAATGGTAAACATGGCGCCTAACATAATCCGGCCTAATCAAATGCTGATATTCAGCCCTATGTGCTACGTGGAACATCGGCGTGAAGGAAGTTGTGGCAATAACAGTGATTGCAGTAGCGACATGGAAACACCCCCTAAACCAGTTAAACGGACTTATGTTAAAAACATATCTCCAGAAGAAAAAATATTACGCAAGTAAGTAGAGTTATAAAAATGTTTGTATATTTACTCATTCGCATAACTAAATTTATATAAATTATCTAGTGGTACAGTGGGTATGTTTTTATCGTAATCTAAGGTTTATACGTATTATGTATTATTCAGAAATGTTCTATACGTAATTAATTCTAAAATATTACCTGTGAAACTATCAACATTGTAAATCTTTGGACTGTAAAGTTGATATGTGGTTGGGAAGACCTTGAAAAGTGCTGTGGAAAATGTTTCCACATAGTGTTGGTTTGCTTTTTATTATTTAAAGTAAGCTGGTTCGACAAAATTATTCTGCGTTACAACATTTTATGGATTTTTCATGACATGATTTTCATTTTTATGAATCAAAAAAGGTCACCGAAAGTACATTTTTCTAACCATAAGTTTAAAGCACCCACAGAGTCTCATTTATGAGAAAGTACTTGAGTACTCAACATAAAAAAATTCACTATACTTTACGAATACGGGGTATATCAAGCAATAAAATTCGACATATTTTAGCTATTAATAGGGTAATCGATATGATTTATAATATTATTGTAAAAGAAAATTCGATTGAAAAATGGTTTAATCTTTTAGAAAAATTATTTACCGTGAAATTTTATTTGTTCCTGAAAACAATTTTTGGTTACCAAGTTTTTAAAAAATTCTTTACCAAAGGTTGATGCATCTAACATATGTTTTTACAGATTTAATAAGTATATAATATATACTTATACTTTAAATTCCAATACGTTTATTTATTTTATATTATTGAAGTTTTCAAATTCTTTTACGTATTAAAAATATTTAATGAATTTAATAATGTAACCGTTACTTGAATATGACTTTATAAATTAGAAACAATGTAAATTTAACTCTGTAGTATGTCTAGTAGGGGTGTTGAAAAAGCAGAGAGTTTGGGGATTGAAATTGTAAAATTTCCCGTTATTAAAAATTACGAAAATTGTTTATTTATTATTAAAAAATTATATTAAAAAAAATGGGGTGGTAGTTTTTTATTTTAAATTCACCATTTAATTATGTATATCTATGTCCTTCATGTTAACTATATTATTTAGAGAGGGGTTTATATTAGAAAAAAAATTGTACCACTTCTACATTTTATTGAATCATATAATTAATTAAATTATGTGGGAAAGGATGAGCTTGGAAACTACCCTCATTAATATGACTTAGCTTTAATTTAATTTTTAAAGATTTGTTTTAGCTTTTATTTTATTAGGTACCTCATAATTTCAGCTGTAAATTCTATACATAAATATATATAATTTTATTTTCAAGCTAAATCCTACCTCCTAAATATAACCTTTAAACTTATATTTGTTGTAATTGTTTAAAATTTAGATATTCAAATTAAGAAAAAAAAACTTTTAATTATTATTTTTTTATTTTAGACTTATAGTAAATTTTACTTTCATTTATGTTGTTTAACAATTTTTTTTCAATAAGAAATAATTTTTAATAAATAGTATCCAATTTGTTTCTTTTTTAATGTCATAACAATAAATTACAGTTATGTTGATATTTTAAAATTTTAATTACATTTACACACGCAAAAATAGTGTTTTGTGATTGTATCTGATTATAATTCACATTATTTTATGCGATGATGCTTAATTTATAATTATTTTTCTATATTTGATTTTAAAAGCTGAATAATAACAATTATGGATTATAAATTAAACTGGCTACACAAATAATTTATTTTAAATTACATTACAGCTAATTGAAATTAACAATAGGTAAGACGTTCTCAGTATTGCTACTAATTATTAAGTGTGACGATAATACACACATGAACAAAAAGCCTTCTTCTAACCATGTACTAATTGGTGATTTCATAGAAAGTCAACAACTAATTGACAAATGCTAATTATGTTTGTATAAGATCTAAGAGCGTTCAAATTAGGATTCTAAACTACGTAATTTTATTTTAGGAAATTCAATTCATCTGCTTATGTCTAAAGGCATGATAATTAAAATACATCGTGTATTGTTCATTGTTGACAATTTACTTATATCAACAGTGCAACGTAATATAATAGATAAGATTAATAGCTCGAAATACAGGTTTTAAATAGGAGTGTTGTAAAATAAATCTTTAAATACAAATTTAACTAATTTGAATTACTGAGTATGGATTAAACGATGTATATTTAATTTTACACAACTTGCTAAAACAACATTATATAAATAAATTTGTCATTTGCCAAGTACGCGCTGTTTAAACTTTAAAAATCTAAACTATCTTATAATCGTCATTAATTTTATTAAAAATTTTAAAATGTAAAAAGATCACATTATTCTGTAATGTATTGATTTTTTATAAATATTAAATGGTTAGTGAGGAAATCGTTATTTGTTCATTGCTTTTTAAAAATATCCATATGAAACGATAAAAAAACATCATATGGTAAATATTAAATGAGTTCTACTTAGTTATAAAATTAACTATGTGCAGAACTGCAAAAGCCTACAAGATAACAATGTATTAAAAACATTTATAGAGTTATTACTCATTATTAAAAATACACGTATTTGGTGTTTTTATAATTATTCCCGTCGAAAAACGAGCTAATATAAACAATTCTGGTTAAACTTTTATTAGTCCAGGTGCAATTTTTATTTGCACTTGAGCAATTTCTTTAAATTACAAACAACACTGATTTTTAAAACGATTTGATTTAATTTATATTTGTCATTTTCTTTTTTCATGAATTTTACTTCTAATTTTTAATAATATGATTTATATTTGAATGACATATTTTTTAACGCATTAAATCGCCATTAGAAAACTAATGACGTTTACTTTTCATTTTTGTCAGTAATTTTTTTTGCAAAAGAAAATGTATGAATTATTAAAATTTGATACTGAATATAATTCCACTCGCGATTTCACAACGTTTAGTTATTTTTAGTTGAATTTGTTGTAACTTTGTAAACTTGATTTACAAAATTGCGAATTTTCCTAAAAAACTATTGAAACTCAATATATTTATACTATATTTTATTATAACCCGGGCTCATAAGTTCATACACTAAAAAATTAAAAGAAAAAAAATCTGCAAATATACACTAAAATGAAGACTTTTTATTATTATGCGGGTTCAGATAAGGAGACATACTTCTATTATGTTCAATAATTAGAATAATTATATTTTATAATTTAAATTTTAGGTAACTTTAAATTTATTGTTTTTAAATGGAGATGTGAAATCAAAATTAACTATTTTAATAATGATAAAACCTTTTGGGGTGGTTAGGAATGGTGTGACCTTTGGTAGGACTGGCAATATTTGGAATCTGCATACCGGTAATCGATAAAATAAACCACCGGGATTTTTGATACATAGACTAAATTGATTATCTTTTTTAATTAACTGAATAGTGATTATCTCACTTAACTACCTAAAATCGGTTGTTTGCGCGAAGTATATTTTGTCTAATAAGGTTCAATTTTTTATTACTTTTAAAAATTTCAACTATAAATATACCAGTCAAAAGTAAGTTATGTTGACAGATAATCGAATTACCGAGTTTCATCATAGTGTATATATTAATCTTTAAAAATATATTTCAAATGCACTAAAAGGATAGTCGTGTATTGAATGGAGTATAAACGCTTGTGCAAAGAAGCCAAGTGTGCAGTAAGTAAGGCGAAGTTTAAGAGGTATGATAGGTTAGGAACAAAGGAGGCGAGAAAGAAATCTATAGACTTGCAAAAGTAAGAGAAAAGGTCTAAAAATTATCATTACATAAGGGTGTATAAAAAATGTTGATAATAACGTACTCTCAAGTGATGATGATGTGAAAAAAAGGTGGAAAGAGTATTTTGAAAAATTACTGAATGAGGAGTACCCAAAAGAGACATTAGAGGTTATCTCGTGAAATGAGGGACTGGTAGATTTAATTCATGAGAAAGAGATATGGGAGGCTGTGGCATCAATGAAAAAGAATAAAGCAGTAGAACTGAACATACTTTTACTGAAGTATCAGTAAAAGTATGGAAATATTAGGCGGTGTTGGTATAAGGTGTTTGAAGGAACTTTTAAATAAATCTTATTAGAAGGGAAAATTCCAAAAGAATAGAGGAATAGTACACCCAAAGAAAGACCTCAATCAATTTCGATAAAGAAATTTTATCAAGGGTTTATGATAATGTTTTATTAATACGAACAAAATAATTATTCTTATGAATAATTATTGTTCAAGACAAGAAAAAAAATCATCATATTGATAAATATATCATAGATTCAATAGTAATGATATATTTATCAAATTGAACAATGAATTTATTATATAGATCGAGGTTTTTCTCTGGGTGTAATGTGGTGCCGATATTTAAAAATAAACGTGACAGGAGTGTAGAAATTATAGAGGCATAATGCTTATGAGTTATATTATGAAAATTTGGGAAAAGATAATAGATGATAAGAGAATAAGAAATGAGATATCGGTATCTAAAAACCATTTTGGATCTATGCCTTATAAGTCAACAATGGAGCCAGTATTTTGTGTGAGGCAACTAATAGAAAAGTTTAAGGAAAAGAAGAAAAAGCTGTGTATGGTATTTATAGATTTGGAGAAAGCGTGTGATAGAATACCGAGAGAGGTTTTAAAGTGGTCATTAATTATAAAAGGAGTCCCTAAAAAGTTCCTTAATATAATAGAAGATATGTATGATGCCACTTGTACCAGGGTAAAAAGCGTAGGAGTAACAGAAGGGTAACACGAGGTAGGTGAAATAAGGAGACCAGTAACAATAGGTAAGGACGTGATTGGAGAGATGAATCGGAAGCTGTAAGAACAGTTATATAAATGAATGTTGAAGGAAGAAGAGGTAGAGGAAGACCAAAAAAGAAATGGAGGGAAGTTATTGAATGCGATATGACGACAGCGGATGTGAGCGTTGAAGATGTGAGAGATCGTGTCAAGTGAAAGTTTAGAATAAGGGTGGCTAACCCCAAGTAGTTGGGATTAAGGCGAGGAGGAAACACTTTTAGGAAGAAGAAACACTAAAAGAATAGTCGTGTATTATATTATTAATTATAAAACAATGTGAATTTATAAAACTATCTTGTTATTAACCGTTATCATAAAATTATTAGTGAATAAGAGATGGTATTTAAAAGAACGTCATACGAGCAAATAAATTGTTAAAATCAGTCTACTTTTATTTTCTAATAATTTTTTTGTTGAACATAAGAATGTTCAACATAAGATTTAAAAGTGAGTTACTATACTCATCGTTGGGGCTATCGATATGAAATTTTTGTATAAAAACTGTTGTTTTGTGCTGGATAATATTTATCAAGTAATTACATCACAGTCTTCGATTTTTTTACCTAATTATAAAGAAGAAATTTATGTGTGATCTAGCGTTTTTATAATTTTGATAATGCAACTCTAAAGTTTTTTATTGAGCATTAAAAAAACCAAAATTTAGTAATGATTATAAAATATTTACATGATGTAAAAGGAAAGATGATAACTTTAGACCACCAACAGTTTTTACATCAATAATTTGAAAAAAAATGTTTGAACTCTGGATTAAAACATATCAAAAAAAGTTGTTCTGCGCAAAACATGTTCATAACCGTTTTGTTATGTGTATGGCTTCCTCATTTTGACTGAGTTTGTAAACGAGATTTCTGTGGAAGATTCTTCCTACAGAAGCGTTCCTAGTAACTTTGCTGTAATACATAGATAATAAATAGATACAAGGTATCTCAGACTTAACTAATAACTCTTATAACTTTTAAAACAAATAATATTTCGTTGTAATTTTTTTTTTTAATAATGTATGCATATTTAGACGTTAAAATTACATTATTTATTTGTTTTAATAAAAAAATTGTTCGTATTTTTTATTTTTGCCACGATTTGTTGTCAATTGGTGGATGGGGTTCTAGTTCTAATTAATTTTTCGTAAATATGTTACTATCCGTCCTTCATAAAATTTTAAATAAAAAACAATTTGTTTATCTATTAAGAAAAATATGATATTAGATTACGTATCAAGATTGCCCCTATACATTTTGAAACTGTTGTTTAACTAGGGTTTGGTATGGAGGTTATGAAACCTAATCTTCCATAGACAGTACAAATTAACTGTAAATTTTGAGGAGAGATAAAACAATTTTTATTTTAGAAATTCCATATTAGGTTTATTATCTAGACTTATAAAATAAAGTATAAAACTGCAGCCCCATAGATAAAATTTCCAAGTTACGCTATAATTCTAGTTATTACATACGATGTTAAAACAGTCTAAATGATTTTTTAATTAATATATTTAACTGTATTGAAATGTTTTTTGTATAAATATAAATAATGTGTACTTTGCTAACAAAATCCCCTTTTCGCAAATCTGCGTCTACGGGTTTTTCCTTGTAGGGAATAAAGGCAATTATCTCCATCCAATATAAATAAAAATTTACATATGTAGTTTGGATATGCTTTAAAATTAAATTATTTTCGAAATTGTATAGTGAAATAATAGTTTTTGATGATATTTTATTAACAATTAAATTTTTCTTTTAGAAAGTTACGCAATAGAGAAGCAGCACAATTATCCAGAGATAAAAAAAAAGCTCAGTTTAATATACTATCTGGTATGGTCCATGGGTTGAGAAAAGAGGCAAGTAAATTAATATATTTAATTTTTTTATATATGATTTTGTGTATAATTAATAAAATGATTTTATCATAGAACTTACAACTTAAAAATGAAGTGGAAGCTTTGCGTCATAATCAAGAGCAATTGATGACAGAAAATGAAAGACTGCGTGAACAGCTCGCTGAATCAACAAAGTTAGAGGTGATAGCTACAGAACCATGTATACCAGCAGCAAACAACAGGATATTGATTGAAGGACCTGCAGTGTCCAATAGACACCCTCTGCAGAAGGGAAAACGGAATCAAATATCCTGTATGATGCTCTGTTATCAGATTCTATACCTATCGATGACCATTCCTTCCTTGATGACCTTCAGCTACCAGATGATGACAGTATGGATTGGCTTGACAATAAAGTTTCAGAAAGATTGGAAAAAATTGCAGATGAATTACTTGGTGAAGTAAGTATTTAACTGTTGTGTAACATTTTGCAACACATCTAATTATTACTTTCAATTTAAATGTTAAATATTTTGTAGAGTTTTCTCAATGACACTTGTCTTGATGAAATGGTGGGGAGCACACCAGAAATCATGGAACCCAGCCAAGATATTGGCTTACCTGACATAAAGTTTGATACAACATTGTTGCCAGATACAAACACAGACAACATTTTGATTCCTAACTTAGATTTACAAACACAAAACTCTGAAATTTCTATAAAAGTTGAAAATAGTTATGAAGATGAAAAACACACATTAGAACGTTTCATAATTGTAGAAGAAGCAATTGAAGAAGTTACAACTTCGTATGATGAACATATTGTTGAAATTTGTCAAGAAAATGATAATGTAGAAATGGAAATGTATGAAGATTGTGGATATGAATCACTCAGTTCTCCAGAATATGAATATAAATATAGTACACAATATACTCCAAATAATATGCTGTCAGAGCTGTTTGTTTAAGTTATTTAAATTATATCTTAGATATTATCTTATATCACATTATAGATGATTTGTTTTATTTATAATGAATTATATTCCTAAATCAAAAAATAAATAATGTATTAAGTTTTTATATACTTATAACTTTCATACATTTTATTTATTAGATAATTATTTGTACAAGTTGTGAAATACTCCACCTTAATTATTACTACTATTATTTTAATATTATTATTGTTGTTATTTTAAGTATATGTAAATTATTGTAAAATTATTTTATTTTGATTATATGTTTTGTGTACTGTATTTATGTCATAAATTAAATGTTCTGTCTGTGTCTGTTACTGATACTTAAATAATTTTTGTGTTATCATTTCTAAAAAAACTGTATATTAATATGGTGATGCTATAAAAGATCAATAATAAACAATAAGTTCAAACAATTTTCATACTTCCAATACTTATCAATATTCAAAATTTGAATTAAGTTATATAACAGATTATTGGGCATCATTGAAAAAACTAAGTTCAAAATTATTCTTAAATAGTAAATAACTAAATGTTTAATAATTTAAAAAAAATATAATCTAAGTTAAGTTTATACAAAACTTAATTTAACTTAAATCAATATAAAACTATAAGTAAAACTAAAAACATTTTAAATAATTTATGAGACACTTATTAAATATATAATAAATGAAGTTAAATAAAGTATAAATTTGGTAGTAAGAATGTCTATGAAACTCAATTATAAGAAATGTAACTATCCAATTTTTTATTTAAAAAAACTAATGAAATTTATTGAAATATTAGATGTTACAAGAGATATTGAGTTAAAATTCTAATTTTGCTGTAGATAAAACTGATGCATACAATTTTGTATCCTATTAGTAATATTTATTTATTAATATTAGTAATATTATAGTAATTACTATACATACTTTCATAACAGTATTTCTCAAGAATAATATTTGATGAATGATAAAGTATTTACAATATGTTTTTATATTATTGTACTTTGACATTTTCTACAGAAAGACTAAAGCATTGGCAAAAAAAATTCAGTAAACCTCATAACAAATTCAGCTACATTTTTCTTTTATGATTTTTTTAAGTCACTATTTGCAATCATTTCTTTAGATGAAATCATAGGAACTATAAATTTATTTCATTGTACTTGTACAAATATTAAATTTATAAAGAATATCTATTTATTCATTGATACAATATAAGGAATGTATTTCAATGTTATCATAATATTCTAATAATTAGTTAAAACTTGGTTTTAAGAAATTACAAAGATAAAGTATTTTTTCCAAGTATAAAACAATATTTATAAAGGCTAAGAATTAATAAGGGTAAGTAAGTAAAATATTTTGTTAAATAAATCATATTACATTTAATATTATACAATTATTATGATTTACTAAATATTACATATATATAAAAAAACACTAAAAATAAAAATATTGCACTAACTTTTATAAGATATAAATATATTAACCTAAGTTAGTATTATTCAATAAGTAAGTATACAGTTCAGGTTTTGTCATTTTTATTTGATATTTACCTAAAATTTCTTGAATTTTTAAACGTCTCCGAATGTGCCCAGGTTGAAAACTAAATTTAAACAAAGAAATTAATAAATTTTAAAGACCTTATTAATTATTTATTTTTAACTTACCTGTCATTTTCTAATCTTTTACGCCTACAAATATTTAAAGCTGTTTGTCTAACCATAGAACCAACTACATCTTTACTAATAACTATACCATCAACTAATGGGGTTGCAATACTTGTTCTATTGATTAATTAGAAAAAAGGAAAATTTTTTTTTTTAATATATCATTTTAAAAATAAAGTAATAAAAATGTAAAGTATATAAAAATAATTGTTAGTAAAATAGTTAAAATAATAAATAATTGTTACTATTTTATTAATAAAGTTAAGTATTGAATGATTACCTGCTAAAGGGTCCTTGTATTTTTACCCTAAGAAGACCACTTTGCAGTTCATGTAAATATATTACATGTACATCACTAACATCTTTTATGTATGAAGCTGGTTCAAGTCCCGTATTGGTAAAAGTCAATAAATCGGCTGATAATAATATAGAATAATATTATTAAAAAAATATCTTTAAAAGGTAATTTTAAGTTTTAAATACCAATAGGAAAATGTAAATGATCTTCAAAACTCTCCAACCAAACAAGCATAATAGTCGCTGATTTAAATTGTGGACGTCTTTTTGGAGGTTCAATAAATGGTTGTGTAGGTTTACCCATATCATCAAAATCAACAGACACTGTTCTAGAAGCCATAGGTTTGGTATATTTAAATGTTTCATGTTTCGAATTAGTAGCAGCTAAAAAAGATAAATAAATCATATTTAATTTACTAGAAAAATATGATTTAATATATTTTTATCACATTAAGTATCAATCTATACTAGAGTATGGGGATGTGGTATGGCACCTTTACCTTGTTAAAGATATTATTAGAATGGAAAGAGTACAAAATAAATTCCTTTCCTATGCTGCTTTCCTTTTGAAAATAAATCATCCCCCTCATAACTACTCCTCTATTTGCACCGCTATCCAACTTCCTTCCTTAGCCTACCGCAGAGAGGATGTTGACGTCTCATTTATAAAATCCCTTCTCAATAGTTCCATTGATTCTCCTGAACTTCGTTCCAAAATATCCTTCCCAGTCCCTTCCTATAACACAAGAAACCACTCCCTTTTCCAACTTCCCCTTCATCCTACCTCATATGGTCAAAACCACCCTCTCCATACAATATTTAGGCGACTTAATGAGTTTAGTCAAGATCTTTTTTGTTTTTAGTTTTTAGTATTTCATTGCGTTTATCAAAATTATATTGTATATAATAATAATGTTTTGTTGTATATATTTAAACTTAGCTTTTACCGTTTTTAGTTTGTAGTATTTCATAGTGTTTATCAAAATAATTTATATTGTATATAGTAATAATGTTTTGTTGTATAAATTTAAACTTAGATTTTAATGCCTTTTGAAAATTGCCTGTTTAGGCGTTGAAAAAATAAAATAAAAAAACCCAGCACAGGGGAGTCGCAGCACAGTGCTGACGTGGCATAGTTGGATCAAGTATAATGATATCTGACAGTGATTAAAATCACTAAAAAAAAAAAAACGCTTCGATGCAAATCTTTAGATAGTGTTTAATTTTAGAAAATTGGTGGATTATTCCAAAAGCTACATGATCTGCTAGTTCCTTATTAATATCCTGATTAAGATAAAGTATGCCGAATGAAAAAGGGATTATTAAAAAATATTATTTCTCATAAAAAAATTATGTTGATCCATACACTTTTCAATAAGTTATAGCATTATAAAGTTAAAAATGTAAAAAATAAAATCGAGAATTTTCACACAATAATAGCATTTGGTAGCCATTTTTACCGTGAAGACAAAATAAAGTCCCAAATTTTTTTTTTGCATAATAAAGTACATTACATTAGCTTTAATTTAAGATATATATAAAAGTCAGACTTTCCCGAACATTTTCAAAAGTCAAGTTGAAAAAATTAATTTTTTGTGAAAAAGTAGTCATTTTAAATCTCCCCCTGTGGGCAGGTAAAGGATCAGATATATAAAAAAAATATAGCAAATGATAGGTAATGATATCATGCATCTATAAAAAAAAAAATTATATTGATTTTTAAATTTGTAATTTTTTTGGAGGTTTCCCCCATTTACAGGGAACGACGGAAATTTTTTCAATTTTTGAGGGTAATGTCTTTGACTAGATACAATTTGTGATCTTTTGACGTATCATTAAAAGAAATTGGTTCGGTGAGAGCTGAGAAAAAGTAATAACAGACGCAAAATAAAAAAAAGACATCATAGTAAAACCATTACCTTTCCGGCTTCGCATTGAAGCTAGAAGTATAAGGTATCTTCACTTGAATAATTTTTATTTCAAAATCAAACTCAAACTATATCAATAATGCATTCGAAGTAGCAATGTAATAAAGTTCTTATATAATAACATACTTAGTTTTAATTCTTAAATATAAAATACAGGATAATCATTTTATCAAAGGGATATATAGTACCAAAGGAATATTTTTGTTCTAGGAAGGAAGTAAGCCTATAAGCTTCGCCTCCTCATAACTTAATTTCTTATTAATTTAATTGTTTAGTGTAAAAAATACAAATACGAAAATCTATTTATCATTGATTTACATAGAATAATTAAAAGAAATATGTTCTTGGGTATTTTTGAGTCTCTTCCTCTCGCAACAACAAACATTTATTCATAACTTCTAAGATAATAGTATAAAAGTTGTAAACGACTAATGAAATTTTCTTAAATAGATTATTTTATATTACCAATATGTATGTCAGTTAAATTTATAAGTTGTTATTTGAAAATCTTAAGTTTATTCAATTTTAAATGGCATAAGTGCAAGGGGTATGAAAATTAGGAAAATATGAGAATTTGGTATATAAAGGTTTTTATTTTACTTTAAAGTTTTTATATCTTTAATGATATTAAGTGAGGCATAGTTAAGAAATCACAATGTATAATAGAAAATATCTAATTAAGAAAATGATTAGCTGATAATAATTTTTTAAAAACTTATTTCTGAAATTATTACTATTTTGAAATATAAAATGGGGGTGAGACCAGAAATGACTATTTTATTATTAAATATTTCTCATCTGTAATCCTCCTTTCTAGAGACTCTCCCTTATATAATAGGAATTAAATAATTGTCCATATCTTAAATAAGTATTAAACAATATAAATACTAAAATACCTTCATTTTTTGGTGATTTTTCTTGTACATTATGTGATGGAACAACAAACGCTATTTCAGAGCTTACATCAGCCCAATAAATAACATGACTCTCACCATTGTATAAATTTCCGCCGTGTAATGTATTCATTTTTTGGTTACTAGTATTCTTAAAACCTGGTAAATTCCAGCTAGTTTCAATCCGTCCAGTCCAACCAGGATGTTCATTAACATTCACTGGCCAACCAAGATTAGTAAGTATTTCCAAAAACTTAGGAGTCACTGTTGTACTAGATGTCTAACATAAAAATTTTTAGAATTATTTTAATCACTGATATTCTATTTAGATACTAAGTTATTTTTTAGAATAGTAATTAAAAACAAATGTATAACTTACTACATTCATTAATATATCCTTAACATTTTTCTGGCCATCCTTGACATAAAATATATGACATGTATCACAAGTTCGAGAAGGTGTGTTATCCAGAATTTCTAAATCTTTATAAAAATTTTCATGATTTGCATTTAAAGCAACTAATGATGGAACTGAAGATGACTATATAAGAAATATTTTATATAAATAATCATACCATTAAATAGTTTATTAATTGACTAAAGTATATTGTGACACTGAGTAAGTGAATTGCTAACTATTTTTTATGTTCTTCTTATATTATTAAAGTTGTATTTATGACAAAATATTTGTAATAAATTTTTTTTTATAAGTCATACAAATTTTTACATACATTTTATAAATGATAAAATTAGTTTTATATTTAAAAATCAAATTTTATTAAAATAATATAATTTCAATAATTATCTATCTTAAAAATAATAGATATTATTTTAATGATAAAATAATTAATATAAATTCTACAAACATTAACATCATCCAATCTAGATAAAAATCCAAAGTGAGATAAAAAAAGTCTTGCTGTACTGAAGTCTGTACATGGTTGAGGGGGCATAATATCAACAGTTTTTGATAAAGATTCTGAACAAAGATTTTCCATTTCTTTTTGCTTTTCGATTAAATTTGATAAAATATTATGTTCTTCATCATTAAAAACTAAGCTGTCTAGACTTGGAATGGACTTGTCCCTTAAAAATATAGTAATATAATTTGAAATAAAATACTTTTCACATACCATAACTGATTTGAAATAGATACATTTTACACATTGATATTTGATCATTAACCTCAGAGAAATGTCTGCTTGATTTACGATAATTTTTTTGTCGATTGGGCTCTTCCATTGGTACTGGTCGTCCTGGGAAAGTATTATATTGTTTGGAAGATGAAGATCTATGTCTAGGGAGATGTCTTAATTGAAGGGTCCATGCTTGTCTTCCAAATGAACTTCTTATAAGTACAGTCAATGTAGGTTGAGCATCTAATGAAATTTTTTTTAATATGCAGTCAAAGAAACTATGTGATTTTTATACCTTGATCATTGCCCAAAGGTTCTTCAAATAAAGCTAGAATAATTGAATTCTCTAGTACAAAATATCGAAACTTAGATACTGCATGAGATTTACATTCCATATTATTTACAGCGATTGAGTTACAATGTTTAATTAAAGTAATTTCATCTAACAAACATGACAAACTTTCAGCACCACAAATTGAAGGGAAACTACCCACCTAATAATTATACATAAATTTTATACTTAAGTATAATTAAGTAATGAAAGTTATATGAAAAACTCTTACTTGTTCTAAAATAATAGCTAATAAAGATTCAGCTGCATCTCGCACTCTCATTGAAGCAGGTTTTAGTTCCTTTTCATCCTTCATCTTTATTGATTCTTGAGGTTTTCCCTAAAATATAATATTTATTAAAGTAAAACGAAATTTGAATTGTTTTAAACTAAATCACTTTAATTAAAAATAATATACATGTGATTTTGTTCCGGATATGCCAAGTTCAACTACTTCAATGACAGTATTAAGACAATCTTTATCATCTAAAAGATAAGGATGAGCAACAAGCCAAACTGCGGCACATTGATAGGCAGCAACAATAGTAGAATGTAAATCTCGAGAATGAGCTGGAGGTGGTCTCCAACACTGATAAGTAATGTAATCACATAACCATTTTACTGCTCTTTTACATTCTAAAGAATCTAATTATACATATAATAAAATTACTAAGCATGATAAATAAGCAAAACTTAATTAGTAATTACTAATAATATGATTTTATCGTTATAATCAATACTCCTGAAAGAGTTATTAAATTTTAAAATGGATTATTTTTTTCATTAAGCTATTAAATATTTTCGTTATTGAATCTATATAGGTAGGGTAGTTAATTTTTTAACGGTTATTCAACTTTTTCCTAGTTAAAATTATTTTTATATATGACTAATACGTATGATTTTTCAAAAATTTTGCGAGTCTTATCCATTATCTATGATTACATTATTATGTGAATTAAAAGTATAATATATATATATATATATAATTTTCATTAATTTGAAATTGTTTCATTTTAATTATTTATTAGTTAAATAGGTACTAGGAGAATTTTATCATTATATAAAAATAAATGTATATATACAGGGTAATTTTTTTTATCATAAGCACTCAATATATAATCGTTTCACTTTTTTGCTGCATAAAAATTATATCAGAAAATATTTGATAAAATATTTCAAAATTAATATTAAAAAATTATTTAAATCAATTTATGTATTAAGCATATATACCTGTATCTCTTATATTCACTCTAGCTAATCCCATGAGCAATTCTAAAGCAGCAAGTGATATATTCAAGTCAGATTTCCATGAAGAAATTAGTCTGTGACATACTAAATATGTAGCTCGGATGTACAATGCATGAGCAGAATCTGAAATAGAAAATTTTTTTATGTAACTTTTTATTATAAATAGTCTATTTAAATGATTAAATTTAATTAAATTATAATACATTATTAATAAACTGTTTGCTGTACAAAATAATTAAAAAATTAATAGAGCTGGAAATTTACATTTTTAAAAAAGATAATAAGTTAAGTTAATTGATTTCTTTCATTCATGCTTTACTTTTTAGACAACAGTTTTCTTCATTTAATCAAACTATATTATTATCCATATTCAATTAGATTAGAAAAAATTCACTCTAGATTCATACCTGTATACAGAGTGATTTTTTTTTTAATCAAAAACCACATAATTACAAACAAAATAAAAATAATTTAGAAATTTTTTGTTGGTTACCTTTAGTTACATATTATTCTTGCACTATTAGTTATTTAACACTTTATAAGTTTTGTTTTTTAAAATTTGTTTTTCAAATATGAACACTTATTTTGAATTTAATAAAATGTTTGATGTTTTATTTTAATAGTAACATGACATAACTTTACTAGTTTACATACAAATTGGCAATACAAAAAGCATATCAATTGATGAAATCATAACTGATATTAGATACTGCGTATCTGTGAATAGCAATGTCATAAAAAACAATTAGCTACCTGTATTTGTAATCTCTCGTAGATTATACATGTATATTAATTAAAAAAATTGAAAATTTAATGTATTACATATATTAAACAAATAAAGTAATGTTAAAAATGCAAATACCATTTACTATTAAGTTAAAAATTAAACAATTTTATTAAATTTAAAATATACGTTCCTTTTTGTAAAACAAAGTTGATATCCTTATAAGGTATAAGATACGAACTTCAAAAGTATTACATAACTAATAATTAAAGTAAACATGTAACTAAAGGTAACCAAAAGTTATAACTACAATGAAAATAACAACAATAAAAAAATTATAGTGCAAGAGCTAATAATTTTAAGAATATTATTTAAAGTTATATCTTATTTTTTGGCAAAAAATTAAATTTAGCATAATTGAGCAAAAACTTAAAAAAAAATAAAAATTACTTTTGTTCAATATTGAGAAGTCGAATGCATCAGAAAAATAAAAGCCAGCCGGTTCTAAACTGGATTCGGGAGTATTACTTGCATTGGTTTGAAATAAACTTACCATTTGATCATGTTGACTGGATGGTAAACTAAATGAACTCATTGTATCCACTGTGCAAACAGGTGTAAACAAAAGTTTAAAGTGCAAGTATTTTTTTAACCCTGGAATGCTAGCGTACGTCAGACTGATGCATTGTGCACACGTCGATCGTTTCCTCTTCTATACCTTCCCTCCTAAAACTCTGTACCTTTTTTACGTGATTTGAATAAATAAATCTTTTAAAAATGATCATAGCTCGTTTTTATTGCAACTCACTCTATGCTTACACCTTTAACAATAAAAATTATCAAAGGAGTCAAATTGACACATCGCTAGTAAAATGCGCCTATAAGATATCGCTAGCGTTCCAGGGTTAAGTAAAAAGTGTAACTTTAATAATGTTTTCTAACTAAAAGTAATCATACTAAATAAATTATAACATACAAAATTCTACTACATAAGTGTTTATGTATACAATAAATGAGTATAAATTTATTCAATAATCTGTTTAACCTGATGATAATAAATTAGATGGTGTATCACTATGAGCTGTTGTGTCAGACTCTGTATCATTTTCAGATTCTTCAAGAAATGCAGAATCTTGTACACAACATAGCAAACCTCCTAAAAATAATACAGATATATACTGATACATAATTAACTAGTTTAGTTAATGATCTAATTAAGAAAATTAATTGTCAATACAACAACTTTGGGAAGTTATTGATGTGTTAATAACTAGGTGGGAGGAAGAGTATGGACAAGAAATGTCTAATTATAAAAATAGCAGTACCTAGTCATCTCTAGTCATTATTTTAAATTGTTAATAACTTTCAAAATATGGGTCCAAAAGTTGTTATTGACTAGTAATTTTTTATAATTAGATCATTATCAATTAAATTAATTAATTAATTATGTGTGTTTCAGTTTGATAAACTTAAGTTGATTTTCTTATAAGGTGTAAGAGATGACATAAAGAGTACTTCATGATTGTTAAATTGATAGAAATAGGGAACTAAAAGAAACTAATAAAAAAATTATCAATATTATTTTTATGTTTCGATTAACAAAAGGGTCATTCATTAATGAATAACTCTTTATATAAGGCCTTGCTTTATAGTGCAACAACACCACAATTTTGAAAAATGGAATTTTGTTTTATTCTTATTAATTTGACATTTCCACATTTATTGTAAGGTAAAATTTATCTAGACTTAATAAGAACTTCTTAAAAATTAATTAATATTTTACTCTTTGAGAATTACTACACCATCAGAATTGATATAAAAGAAATTTTTTATTAAATATAATATTACTAGTCTCTACAGGAAAATGAAAAGAATGTTTAGTTTACCTAGTAGCATTTGACAGTTATGTGAGTCAGATTCATTCTGTAAAGCATTAATAAGAAGATTCATAACACGAGGTTTTAGATCTCCCATAATGATAGATCCACGAGACATATTACTTGAAGAATTCAACTCCTTAATAGTTAAGTCCTATATAAAATATGTTAATTCATAATAAATTATTTAAACTAATTAACTGTTTAAAATTATAAAATCAATTACTTTAAAATGTAATGGGTATGAAACTAAAGATAAGAGTAAATTTATAGCAGACCTTCTAAGTTCACTTTTAGATACAGTATTTAATCTGTAAAATAATTAATCATTTTAAAATTAAATATTGACCTATTTTAACATAACACGAATTATAAATAATAATAATTTATAACCACATAATAATACTGTATTTAAATATAACTAACATAATAGTTGTAATCAAATTGTTAATGATATACCTTAGTTTTAAATCCCTTTCAGGTAGTACTAGTTCTAATGTTTCAATTATATAAGGTACTAATACATTTA
Source organism: Daktulosphaira vitifoliae (assembly GCF_025091365.1). Lineage (NCBI taxonomy): Eukaryota > Metazoa > Arthropoda > Insecta > Hemiptera > Phylloxeridae > Daktulosphaira > Daktulosphaira vitifoliae. The sequence goes on along the minus strand of NW_026099574.1, from coordinate 12,007,700 downwards.
TACCACTCAAATCTAATCTAAATAGATCATTGGAATTTAATAATATGCTTGTAATTGTTTCATCACATTCATGCATCTGTAAAATCAACAGCTTATTAATTTTATATAATTTAAATTACCTCTACAAAAAATATATAATATTTGCAATTTTCACTTTTATTTTAGGATAATAAAATGGGTAGAATAGTTTAAATAACAAAATTAATCAAGTTTTATGTAATAAATTATATTTTAAATGTTCAAAAAGTTATTTAGATAAATCTAAATAAATATATATTTTCTTACTTCATTAACATGTAGTCCCTCACAGACTGTCATATAAAACCGAGCTAAGTAAACTGGCAAAATTTCTTCAGATGTTTTTTTAGAGCAAAATATTCTACATAATGTTCCTATTGCTTCAGCACGTCCAGGCAAATATCGATCATAATGGGCCATATTTAATAAATTAATGGAATCAATACTGTCAGAAACATTGTCAGTTAGTGAATTTGGTTGAGATGCTGAAGCTGTACTTCCACCTCCCATACTACTGTAACCTCCAGATCCACCACTTTTTATGCTAGTTGTATCAAACATGACTGAACTAGGTCGTTTAGACATTCTACTGTCAGCTAGTAAAAATAAATCTGAGATTTAGTTTCTTAGATATCTAAAACTGATTTATACCAATGTTTACTTACGAGTAGCTTGTTTTGGTTTATTAAAATCAACTCCAAGAAGTGCTGCTTCAAATAACCATTCCCCGAAAAGATGAAGAATACTATTGCAGTGTGGACGATTTTCCGCAAATACTTTAGGTTCTACATAAATATTATTATTATATCATTTGTAATAATAACTTTTTATAGGCTAAATATATGATATTTAAATTACATTTAACCATAATTAAAAATACCTCAACATTTATACGAGAGTACTAATATATTTGGTTATTTCTAATTTTTTTAAGTATAAAATCTAAATTTTTAAAAGATCAGGTAAAATTAGTCAAATTCCTTAATAAAAACTTGTATATCAAAAAATAAAATACAATAACTTTTTTATAAAACTGTGTAAAAAGAAAAATATAAAAAACTACCTGATATAGTTGAAGATATTGATATAGTAGAAGTAGATTGTTTATTAGTTTGAGTGTTTATTCGACTTGTTGTTAAGCCCACCAATGATGATTTAGGAATACCTATAAGTAATTAGAGAAAATACTGTACTAATCTTTGAAAATATTATCACTTAAATTAACAACATGATGTAATAAGCTTTGGGTAAAATATATTAGAACTTAAATTATATTAAATTTATTTAGCTTTATTCATTAGATGAGTTTTAATATTAAACTTCTTAATAAGATCGCTTTTTAAATATTTTTGACATAAAGTAAATCACTATGTTGATTATGATGTAATGATCATCCTCAAAAGTTTTATACCTCATTGAAGTTCAAAATAACTAATATCTTAAATGTATTGATACATAATATGACTTTAGAATTATTAAATTCCACTCATTGACCCAAGAGAATTCTAAATTTGTTGGGGTTTATTAGTGAAATTTATTCAATATCTTATACAATCAAAAAACATAAAGATAAAATTTATATAGAAACATAATATGTATATATTATATAAATAAGTTAAAAGAAGTAATATTTCACATAATAAAAAACTATATGAAATTAGTATTAAATTATATTATTATTTATACTTCATGTGTTTTGTATCATTTTTACATTATATATTTAATAATTGTAATTAAAATTAGATTATTTAAGATTTAATATTAGATACATTGTAAATGGGTATACTTGGATATAAACAAGTGACATTTTTTATTTAAAAATCTGGTATAGAGAATGTCATATATGAAGTTATATGAAAAACTATAAGACCTAACAGTAATAGTGCAGCCTAATATATTATTTAGTATAATTATAGCAATCTAGTGTTATGCTTAAATCACAACTTTATTTACATACTTCTTAATCAACTATTTATTAAATGTTCACTATTTTTATTAAATAAAAAATGCAGTTAAAAGTTCTTAATATAAGTTCTCAAATAAGATAGAAAAAATAGTTTTAAGATAAACCAAAATTAAAAGGTTATTAAATGAAAACAAATACCACTTATATAAATACAGCCATGCAAACATTTTACATTATCTTAAGACAGGTTATTTTTTAGTAAAGGTAAATTTTCAAAAGATTATTGTACCCTTATTGGTAAGAGTTGGTGCAACACTAAAACTTTTTGCCAATCGCCTTTGAGAAGGTGGGGTTTGTGTTACTATACTTCCATCCTTTTTATCTAAAGTGCTTCCCATACTCCAAGGTAGAACATCATCCCAAATAATAGTAGGATGAGATGGAATACCTATTTTTTAAAAAAAGAGTGCATTCAAGTTTATATTTTCAAGAGAGAAGGAAGAACTAGTATAGTTTGTTTTAATAAAAGAAGTTATAAGTATGATATAAAACAATAAAATAAAATTAGTAAGCTTGCCTAAAAATGCATCAACAAGTGAAGCAATTCCACGTATAGAAATATAAAAATTATAAGGCAAAATATTTAAGCATGGATGATTTGTTGGATCAACCAGTTTATGTTGAGAATCAGAAAGGGCGGCTTGTAAAAATTTTGGAGTTCGACTTATTGTTGATGGTCGACTGAGATCAGCAGGATTACCAATTGTTTGTAATAATCTAAACCAACTTTGAGCTATTGTATCATTTGACATTTCTGGTGGAATAAGTTGGACATCTTCATTAGCTGTATGATTATAAATATTTAGACTTTAAATATCAAAATTAATATATTAAAAAGTAACATGATAACATACGCAATTTAAGCTGTGGAAAGTCAGGACCATACATAATAGTTAATAGACGTGATGTAAGTGCTAAATTTATTCGATTCCATTGATGAATTAAAGCTGTGCGATGACGCCAAGTAATAGCCATTTCTCTCAATGTTTTCCACATAGATGGTGATGGAAAACAACGAACACATGCGACTAACCAAACTTCTATTAAGACACTCAGCACTCTTTCACATAGTTCTTCTCCAACATCTTCTAAAAAAAATTGTAAAATTCATACTATTTAATATTTATGAGCTAAAATTATAATTTTAAGACTCAGAATATTTATGCATAAATAAAAATAGCATAATAAATTATTTAAAATATTCTATTACCTTTAATTGTTGGTGGAGCTAATAATGCATCATTAATGGCAAGAAGAAATAATAAAAGTGCTTCCCATGTTTCTGCTTCTATAATTTTTGATGTTCGAGATACATCATGTAAAGTCCTTAAAACTCGATGACATAGGACAGCTTGGCGATTAATTGCATCAGCTCCTATTTATGAAAAACTTATACTTTTTAATAATTGATGTAAGGTTATTAGTATAATAATACATATTTTTAAAAATAAAAACTTAAGTCGAATATTAAATGTAGTCTTACCAATATTTAAATATATAAAGGTCCAGACTTGTAACATAAATAGTATTTTAATTAAACATAACAAAATTATGAATTTACTTCATAATTTTATAATTACATATATAGATTATGAGGTTATTTGATATTTACCTTCTCCTTTTCGAGGAACAAATAAGTTATAAAAATGTGAAATAATTTTTCTAGCATATAAATTAGGATCATTACATACAGGCTTAGGAACTGAAATTTTTGGAGTTTCATATAATGATGAAAGCCAATCACAATAAATATGAACACAATCTCTAATTGTGTCATGTTCTGAAAGTGGAAGACTTAAACCATAGCATATCACCTAACAAACAAGTAAATATATAAATCCAAGAAAAATAATTTATACAAAATTTTCAATAAAAAAACATTACTCACTTCCATGCACCAAATTACTTCATTATCTTTGATAAGTTTGCTAGGTTCAGGGGGTTGTGTTATTCCTAAATTAGATGATAATTGTTTGATAACAGATGTTACCACTTCCTTGCAAGAACCTGCTGGAAATTTGTTTAGCACACTCTGTCCTAATTCTCCACAATTTTGTACAGCTAAACTTAGTGAAGCCCATTCGCAATACATACCTGAACGCCCACCACTCCCCTCCTGAAAATAAGTCATAAATACTTTAATAATTAACCCTTAACTACCGACGTCTAAATAAATGACATAATTACTGACGTACGGTCTACCAGATTGTACTCTTGTACTTCATATAATTAATAATTAGATGTCAACCATTTAAAGGTACATTAAAAAAAAATACAATTAACAATAATGTATAAATAGTAAATTGTGAACAAAAATTTGATGCGGTCTGGTAGACTGCATGTCGGTAGTTAAGGGTTAAATCAAATCAATTATTTTAATGGCCTTATGAGTTCCTAATAATATAAAGATATTTATAAAATTTCTATACTTGTTGCATTACTTTATGTTGTCAATTATCTATTTATATAAAAAAAAACAAGGTAACATTTAATTGTATATTTAAATACTCTTTATTACCTAAATATTGTTGCTTAATGAATTTTTATGGACAAAAATTTCAAATGAAATTTCTAGTACTAGGAAATCGATAAAAAAATATATATTAAAAATAGTTTAAAATTTTATAATTAAATCTTAAGATTCGGTAAATTAATTAAGATACTTCTTAATTCTATCATAAATAACAACTTGATAGATAATATTCTCTATGTTAAAAAAATTATAATTTAAACTATTAGTTATGTTTAATATCCTTTGAATTCAACAGAATAAGATAATTTCTAAAGTAATTATTAATTATTGACTAAAATATTCATACCTTCCAGTTAACTCTATTAAACACTTCCAAATTCATATGTTTTAATTTTTAATTTTATTAAGTTGACTTATAGTATGCTGAACATACTAATAATTAGATCATTTATATTTTACAATAAAAAGTATATAATATAAGCGTAATTATTAACGCCGATGATTGGTAACTTAATCACTTCCAATTTTTATAATAGTATTACAGATTAAATGAAACATTTTAATCTGTGATTGTATTAGATATTAGTGATAATATTATCATTAGAATAGAATATCAAGAAATTTTACGTATATGAAGTTAGCAAGAAATTGCTAGCAATTTATAATTACAGATATAGATAATAATAATTCACCTTACGTAGTCGACATCAAACAGTAAAATCAATCAGAGCGTCACAAAGTGGGTACACTGAATAAGTAAAGAGTATGTATTAAGGATTATTAGACTGATCACGTCCTTGAAAGGATTGCTTTGAATATTGAATATGACTTCTGTTACTGATTGAATTTGTGCTACATTTCCTAAAATATTTAGTATGTGATGACCTGTTAATTAATAACATCGAAAATGATTGTTTTACTATTTTGAGTTAAGAGATGTTGAAATTTTATTAATTTTAGATTTAAAAATATGATAGTAAACAATTCCTATGGAATTTTTTTGTTTTATTTTTGTTCAATTATCCAGTTAATAATTCCATGTAAGTTCTAACTACTTATAGTATATGAGGCACCTAGAACTGAAAGGATTTAAGTGACATTTTAGAAAAAAATGTGAAGTGCAAAACTACAAAGTAAAATAACCACTTCTTTGATTGGATTAAAGATCACAGAAAATTTTTTTTAACTAACCACTATTTGTAATTGATATTTTAAACTATATGCATTGAAAATATGTAATTTTTTAACTTTAAATTCAATTTTCTTTGAATTAATGTTTTGTATCTTTGATCCTTTTAGCTTTAGGTGTCTCATATATCATTAGCTATCTGTGTATGTATTTATTTTTAAATGTGTCTTTTATAGTTGTTTTTGGAACCAATAACTATGTAAAAATGTATCCAAAATTGGGAGAAAATGTAACGTTAAAATGTGGGAATGATTATACCAAAAAGGCTGATGTATCTTGGAAAATGAATCACAAGGAATTGCCTGGACGAGTTTCAATTTTAACAAATGGAGACTTATTTATAACAAATGTTGAAAAATCTGATTCTGGTACTTATGTATGTGATTTGGGAACAGCAAATACTTATGCTGACCATGTACCATTAAATGAAATTGAATTAAAAGTCATTAGTAAGTGTTAAATAAATACTTTACAGGTTAACCTTATTTCTATTGTATATATTTTTCATTAGGTGTACCAAGTCCTTTGGTGGGTGTTAAAGTAATTCCTTATACAGTACTTATACATATCTTATGGAAACCAGTTGAAGATGATGGAGGATTTCCTATTTCAAATGTAACTATAAGAATCAAAGAGATTAATAATTCCGATGATAAGTGGATAACTGTTTATTCAAACATATCAAGTGTAAGTTTCTATCTAATTTATCTTTATATATTTTTAAACTACTAATTAAAGTTAGTTAAAAAGTTTAGATGTTATGCATATTTACGTGTTAACAGTGTGATAGATGTAGTGCCAAAATTTAGATATAAAAGTTATTTTACTTTTAATATAATTATTATTAATGTCATATGGAAGTATTGGAAATATTTGCATTTTAGAATCTATCTTACTAGTATTTTTTATTTATGTTTAATTAATGATTATAAAATATATTCATTTTGTTCTATGATTTAAAATATACAAAAAGTATTACTTCATTTTGGTTGTTGTTTTATATTTCAAAAGTATGAAAACAAAATCTTAAAATTCCATAGTCTGATTAAAAATCTTGAAAGTAATGACACTCAAAAAACATATATGAGTAATTCATTTTCAACTTCAATAAGTGTATAATCAAATACTTAAATACTATGTAAAATGAAATGACAGCTGTTAACTTATTTTATACTTTATTAAAATAGCTTCTGAATGCATTGAGCTTTTTTTAATTTTCAAATAATTAATGAATTATAATGATTTTAAATGTTGATGTTATATCTAAGATATCATATACAAAGATTAATTAGTATTTCTATTTAATTTATTTTTTCAGTTGCAGAAAGAAATTTATCATTTACAATTTAATACATTATATATAGTTGAAATGTGGGTGGCTAATATTGTAGGAAATAGTGAAAAAACTGTTGTGATCACAAAAACATTAAGTGAATTATCTGAAATTGGTAAGTATTAAAAAAATTGAAAAATTAGATTTAATAAATTAGGTCATAATAGAGTACTTAAATTCTCAAATTTCTACATTAACTTGACTTATTTTAGCTTCGATTCGAAGCTGAGAAGGTATTAATTTTACCATGATGTGTTTTTTTTTTATTTGAAAAAGTGTGATTATAATATTATTGTAAAAAATGTAGTAAAACCATTACTTATGATGTCAACATAATATGCTTATTATGATGTTAATAAAAATTGTAAAAATAAAATTAGAATCAGAAAATAATGTAAAATGAGTAGGGAACCATACACTATAAAAAGAGGAATCTAATTATGAAAAGAGATATATATTACTGACAGTTTAACTATAACCATCTTCATAGCCGTTAATTTTGATATTCGTTAATAATTTGAGAGTATTCAGCTGACTGGCGTATGCTGACAAGTGTACTAGAAAAGAGCCAAAGAAACACTGTTAACACTAAAAATTAGTATTCGTTTCTTTTGTGTGTATTTTGTATCTATACCAGGCTAGGACAACTACGACAGAACATAAATTTCAATGACCATAATAAAATACTAAGATATAATGAAAGACTATCAATAATTGATTGTCTTTGGTAATTATTATCAAAAAAGTTGTGCATAATTTAAAATTTTATTCAATTTGATAGTTCTATAATTAATAACTTAATAGTATTGTACCTAATAATATAATATTTTTTTTATTAGACTTAGAAAAACATTTAATGGAGGGAATTGATAAGTTTCATACAAAAGCATGGATATTTGCAGTTGTTGTTATTATGACTACCTTTAGCATTTTTGGAATTGCATTTTGCTATCTTTTACTAAAAGATCCTAGAACTAATAAAAGTATGTTTTGTGTATTTGTTTAACTAGAATTTATGAACAATTTTAAACTTGAAATCATCTTGTTTCTTAGGATTAGATGATGTGGAAGATGTAGAACGTATTGAATTAATCCCAAATATTACACTTAATCCAGGATATTGTGAAACATAGCAAATATTTGAATATATTGATACAGATCTCTAAACATCGATAGAAATAGAACAAAAATGTATTTAAGAAAGATAATATTACAGTAATATTTTCTTCCTTAAAATGTGATTTTTTATATATAACGGAAATAATCTGAGCATTTTAATTTTATTTAAGTCTTGGAAGTATAGTCTGTGCTAGAAGTATATTTATTAATTTACTCATAACTGAAGTTTTAATTTTATTGTGAAAACATATTGTTAGTTTATTTAACTTTAAAAATACTAAATTAATTTTTTTACAAACAGTTGAAAAATGTTCAGATAAAAAAAAATATTTTAACCAATTGATTATTGATATATTTACAATTATAATAGAAGTATAAATAAATAATTAATTTCAATGAAATATTATAAATTTTATAAAACATTTATCAACAAAAATTATACTAATTAATTATTCATATTTTTGTATCTTTAAAACTTAACACATAAAATAATAGTATACATTTTTTTACTTAGTTTTATAAAAAAACATTAATAGTTATCTAGTATTTAATTAATTTTGGTTTGTTAAAATAAAATCATATACTTTTTTATAATTATTAAGTGATTCATATCATAGCTTTGTTTTTATACTTAATAAACGAAAAATTAACTAGTCATTTTTTCAAAACTATACTTGTTTTACCTTTAATATAAGACTGCACTTTTTTGTATTTAATATTAAGACTAAATTTTTGAATGCACACCAGTTCTAAATACCTCATAAGCGTTTTAGATTATAACTTGTCTACTAATAATTATTAAATTGTATATAAGACTTAATACTGTCATGATATATTATTTTTGTGATATTACCTTATAAAAATTCAGGAAGGATTTTTACATTGGTATATTCAAAATTAATATTAAAATTTTAATATCTGCAAATAATTCATATCATTTTATTATAGAAAAGACTATCAAATATTTCTTGTAATTAAGTATTTATAAAAATATTGTAGTGTTGTCTTAATATAAGGTTTTAATTAAATAAAATATTCAGTCAATTGTATATTCTAATGTTCATTACTGTGAACATCATAGCAAAGGGATGATTTCAATTTTTAATGTTGAAATTATAATTTTAAAACAAAAAATCTAAAACATTTAACTTATTTATGTTATATAAAAAAAAACAATGGATAATGAATATTAACTAATAAAATTTTTTTATTATTTTTATCTTAGTTAAACTATTTGTTTTTAAAACTTATTTTTGTTTACCTCAATTATTATTTTTATATTTTTACAGTAAAACAATTAATATAGTGTAATTTAGTATTATTTAAAATCATTGCTACAGTACTCTGCCTATTCCTTTCACTTAACTTATAAATTGATATAATACAAAATATATTGCTTTACTGTCAATGTGATATACCAACTGTTTGATTTAAAATTAAAAAAAGATTGTTGTTAAATTTTATAAAACTATACTAATAGTCTATTCTTATTGTACTATATTTTATTTGCACATTTTTTTTCTCTCTCATAGTAATTATGAATAATAATTAAATTAATTAATAATAATAATAATTTATTTATCATAATAAAATGATATCTTAATTATGTTTTTATTTGTATTTTAATAATAAAGTTGTTTTCAATTAAAATGTGTTGTGTTATGCTAAATTATGGTTGTTCTAATTATTTTATAGTTAGCAACTTATTTAACAGGTGCTTGAATTTTTTTTTTTGTTTATGATGTGATTAATTTAGTTATATTTTGATAAAATGTATGTAATTTTATAAAAAGATATTATTGTATTTGTAATGCTGATTGTGTGATTATTGCAAATCATGTGCTTGTTGTATAAATTAAATTATGTACATTTTTTTTTTAATAAATCAGTTTTTAGTCTAATAGTTGTTATTGCATCAATAATTTTATTATTAAAAAAAATTGCTATTATTTTCTAAAAATGTGCTTGTGTCAAAAGTTTTGAATATATACATTTGACTCAAGGTCGTGTTATGGGGGAAAGGACAATGGGGCCAAGTACCCTAGAATACCATACATATAAACAACACAAATAAAAACATACATTTTTTTACTCAAGACGTATCTTGTTTAAAAACATTAAATAAGAATGTCAAATATATGATTGTCCTAAAGGTACCAATGACAGTTAGCACGTCACTAAGTTGGCTAAATAATTTGAAATTGAAGGGACTAAAAAAAAAAAAATCAAATTATCAAGAGTTAATTGTATTTCTTTTTACAATAAGTTAAAAAAAAAAAAATCTTTATTTGTTGAATCTAATAGGCTTATTACAGATTTACAAACTATAAGTGGACAAAATAAATAGGTGGATTTAAAGGTACAAGTCTATATTCACAGGCACAAATTAGGGAATGCATTTAGCAGTATTCAGTAGCTTTAAAAATATTTGGCACACATAAAGTTTATACTGCCTTTTCAACAATTACTGGATTTATAATTTTGCAAATGATAAAATTATAATAAAAATAAGTATATTTTAATAATATTACCTAGTATTTTATTATTTATTATACAAAGAAAAAAGAAGTACAGCATAGGTGATTCAATGTTATTATAATTTTTATACCTATGTGATAAACTGGGTGTTTTAAGTCCACTTTGACAACGCAGACAAGTTTCTTTGGGAAGAGTAAAAATAATAACTATGATGTAATATTTACCGATAAAACACTATTTAACGACCAAACTGTCATTAACAATTAGAAAATACTTGATGCCATCGAATCGATGATGAATTTATGTAACAACACTTTCTAATAGTTAAAATATTATATAAAAATTAACTAAAAACATTAATATAATTTATAAATAATAAATAACTATAAAATAACATATTTTCAGGACACCTAGGTAGGAAAAGTGGGTCCAAGAAATGTCTAGTGATAAAAATATCAACACACACGATTCACCTATAGTCATCACTTTAAATTGTTAATGACTTCTAAAATACTGTTTCCAAAGATATTATTCAAAGTCATTTTAAAAATTATTAGATCTTTATCTAATAAATAAGCTAGATAATCGTGTACGATGCCATTTGAAAAAATTATGTTAACACTAATAAGTTATAAATGATGTGTAAAAAAATTGATGATATATATAAATACAATCTTATATATATATGATTGTTAAATTAAGAAAAGTATGGCACTAAAAGAAAACAGAAAAATGATCAATATTATTTTTAATTTATGATCAAATAATTGGTGGTTATGATAAAAAATAATTTTGTACATGTAGGTTGATATAATGTAAATATTTCAAGCCTTAATTGAAAAAAAAAATTTAAAAACTGTTTAATGATTATAAAATATATTTAATAAATTTTGCACAGCTTCTTTTTGTTTATAATTTAATTGTGTACATTTTAATAAATATTGTAAGTTATTATGAGTAACTACTAGTTTTTCTGAAAAATTGGGAATCTCTAATGAATTGCAATACTTGTTCATTTCCTCTTGTACCAGATATAAACGAGAATTTAACAAATCTGTTAAATTGCCAATGTCCATTGGTTCTAATAATCGACAGAGATTGCAAAATGTTTCACAAAGCTAAAAAAACATCATGATGTATTTAAAATTACATTTGTCATTTTACTAATTTACCTGATTCGTTAGTTTTTGTTTATGTTTGTATTCACAAACATGTGGTAAATTTTGTGCATTTTCAAAAGCATCAAAAATTCTATGCCACATTTTTATAAAATTTGTACCATAAAGTTCTCGTTGAGAAAATGTCAAAGATGAACATGCAAGTTGTCTTACTTTAAAATTGCTACAATTTATTAATAAGATGGACAATGTGTTGAATATATTATTCTAAAAATAAATTTTAAATTAGATATTTATTATCATCTTTTTAAGTTAGATATTTGTTTGCTTCAATTAATAAGATAATTTTTTTTAATTGTCTGCATCAATTTTATGTAGATAATCTGAATAAATTTCATGGAATAGAAATTCAAGTATTAAGTTGAGAAATGTCATTAAATTGAGCAACGGTAGCTTACATGCTACCATTTAAGTAAATTTAAGTGGAGTTATTCAATTTCTTTTACTTGTAAAGATATTTTTAAAACTTTTTCAGAAAATGGAAATTTCAAATTATTAAGTGCTATAACTTTAAATTTTGTATCTATAGGCGTAAATAAGGGGGTTCTTTGGCTATTTAGTACCCCCTAGAATAAAATTAGCACCCTCAAGCAGATTTTATCATCTTTTTATCAAAATTTTAAATGAAAAATAAAATAATTCCTTATAGTATAAATCATAACTGTATTTTTGTAATCTTGTGTTTTAATATTATATGTGTACAATGCCACTGAGTTAGGATATGTATTTTACTTTAAACATAGTAATATGATTTGGTTTCAACAATTATGTAGTAAGAAAAAAATATATACAATCACTCTGTACAAATACAGAGTGATTGTTTTTATCATAAACCACTCAATTACTTATAAAATAAAAATAATTTAAACATTTTTTTTAAAATTAAGGCACATTGTTGAGAGTTTATAAATACACCAATTAGCATTATAGAAAGCATATCTATTGATAGTTATAATTGACAATATACTCCGTGACTCATTGCGATGTCATAAAAAACCAATTAGTTACCTGTATTTGTAATCCCTCGTGTATTATGCAAGTATATTAACTCAAAATTTTAAAACTTTAAAATTTTATATCTAATACAATAAAGTCATTAAAAATTTAAATGCCATTTACTATTAAATTAAAAACTCATTTCCATTTTATTAATTAATATAACATTTTATTGAACTCAAAATAAGTGTTTCCATTTAAAAAAATGAAGTTTACATTCTTACAAGGCTAAGAGATGATGAACTTAAAAAGTATTACATATCTAATAATTTAAGAATAATATGTAACTAAAGGTAACGAAAAAATGTTTAAATTATTTTTATTTTGTAAGTAATTGAGTGAGTGTGTGATGATACAAAAATTACCTATATAATGTTATACATAATTGTTTATTTATAAATAAATAAAAAGAAGGTTGAGTATGCAATTTCAAGCGAAGTAAGAAAAAATATATTTGGTTTTTGGAACTTCATCACCTCCAAATTTAAAAGATTATTTGTGACTATGATTGTATCGTTTACACAAATAAAATAATAATATTCCAGGTCTTGATTAGTAAAGAAATTATAAAATTTATAAATCACATATATCTATGGTTTTTATGTTGAATTATTCACTTATTTTCATTGAAGTAATTTCTTAAGAAAAACAAACTTCTTTGGGTGTACAGAAGCAAATAGAACTTTATGGATATATTTGTCTAAAATAGAATTAAAAAATTGATAAAAATACATGCATACTTTAAATAAAATTGGTAATTTGTACAAATAATTGGTTTGGTATACTACTCCCAAAGAATTACAGCTGTTCCATCGATTCTACAAATGACATAGATTAGATAAATACATATTTGAATTTTTAGTTTAATACAAATTTTCAATTAATAAAAACTTACTTTCATACTGTCATTACTGTTAGCTATATTAATTAAAACTTCTATGGAATGCTGAAATAAAGATCCAGCTTGTGTTTCAATGATATCAACTTGGTCAAATAATGACAATAAAAGACCCAAAGCTCTAGTGCCACATGCTCTACACTAAAATAAAATAAAATTTAAATTTAGAATTTTTAGTTTTAATATATGCAATTAATTGTATTAACATATCATGTTTAAACATTTTTGAGACAATACTGAAAATAGAAAAAAATTGTTAAATACTCTTTTTAATCTCGCCTTAGTTTTAACCTAATACAATTATCTATTTATATTCTTTAATTATTTTTATTTTATAATAGTAGTCTAATACAGTCTTTTTAATATTCTTTTAAATTTACATTTTTGGACTTGGTCATTTTTCAATTTAGTAATCCAAATATGAAGAAATGAAATAAATTTGGGTAAATTGTAGATCTGCAGTCGTTTTGGATTTTATATAACTAATGTATTTCTAGTAATCATTTAAAATAACAAGAATGCTTGGATTAAAGAAGATTTAAGAACTATATAATTTAATAATAGTAAATTGATTAATAATTATAAATTAACCAGCCTAAATATTTTAGATAGGAATGTTTTATACCGATTAATTATAGTATTGAGATTATAAATAGAACACTTAAATTAATATCTATAACCAAGAGTTATATATTAAAATAAATATTTCATGCTTAATGAAATGAAACTGAATATGTTATTACCGGTTTACGATCCAAAGTTGAGATAGTAACTTCTACCAATGAAAATAATTTGTTGTTTTCAATTTTGTATAACTTCCTGTAAGATTAAAAAACTTTATTTATTAATATTTGTTTTGATTATTATTAATTTTAATTTAAAAACAAAATGAAAAGAAACAAAAGTTTATACTGATAATTATAATACTTACCAATTACCAACCAAGACTTCAGCTATACAGTTAAAAGTCCATGCAAGTTTTTCTTGAATAGAATTTACTTTATTTGTTAAACACACATTAAGTAAAATATCAATTGTGTCCTCAATGTATTCGGGCCTCTAAATAGTGTAAATAATTTTCAGTCAATAAATACATGTTTTTATTCAATCAATTTAGAAGCTTACATTTAACAATTTTTCATACTTTATAAAAATGCCTAAAGTTGCAATTGCAGATGATTGAATATTTTGATCCAAGGAATTTGCATAACNTTTTTCATACTTTATAAAAATGCCTAAAGTTGCAATTGCAGATGATTGAATATTTTGATCCAAGGAATTTGCATAACTATGGAGACTATTACAAAATGGATTAACTAATTCATCCTGTTATAAATTATTGAAAAATTTAATATTACAGAAATAAGTTATAAAAAACAATATTTTAAATAATATATTTAACACATACTTCTAAATTTGAGAATACTTCTGAGCCTATGGTAGATAAACTTTCAATTAGAACAGACAGAATAAATGTGTCTTGTTCTTCTAATAGTTGTGGTACAACTTTCTTGAAAATCAATTTCCATTTTTCTAATTTAGCTGTATGATATCCTTTTCCTATACAATAAAAATAATTTATTATAAATATTAAGTATGTTTTATTTTTGCATATAAACGTAATGAAAATACTTATGAGATTTTTGACCTTCAGATACAGAAGACATTTGCTTTAAACAGAGTATAATATTTTTACGCAACAAATTTTGTTTAGTATATTTTAAATCTTCTACAGCAATATTTATCAACATTCTGTTTTCAATTAAACCATCATAGAGGTTACAATAACTAGTTAACATTTGCCAACATTGGCGCCTCAAAATTATTTGAATATTGTCTTGATCAGAATCAAGATAAAGTTTAGTTTCCTACATTAAAAAAAACTAATGTTTAAGAAAACTGTAGAATTAAATTTGTAAAATATACAAAATCTTCCAACATGTTATGACACCTATTATACCTTTTTTATCCAGCAAATACTGTGTGATACATTTTTTAAAAATAATTTTTATAATTTCGAACTATATATGTAACGCAGGTTATGAATGCATTACAAATATAAACTAGTACCCACTTGTAATATATACTCATTCAGTGTAAATAATAAAAA
The DNA here is from genome assembly GCF_025091365.1 of Daktulosphaira vitifoliae. NCBI lineage: Eukaryota > Metazoa > Arthropoda > Insecta > Hemiptera > Phylloxeridae > Daktulosphaira > Daktulosphaira vitifoliae. The sequence goes on along the minus strand of NW_026099574.1, from coordinate 11,991,942 downwards.
TTATAAAAAAAAAAAAATAACAACACAAAGTATTTAGTAATTCAAAAGTTTTGTCAAAATAAGGTTGGACAACTTGTATATAAAACTAATGGAGACTGTTTCCCAAAAGCTTATTGCATAAATTTTATTTTTAGAAATTATTTAAAACTTACTTTGAATAAATATAAACACAAATTCACTATGTCACATCTAATTTTTTTTAATGAATCTCTTTCAATATCCGGAAGATCACAATTAAATATAGATGAAAAACACCGAAGTACACCAATTCTTAAATAGTTTTCTAAATTGTAACATTGAAATTAACATTTAATTCATTGTTATTTTGTGATTTTTACACAGTCATAAGACTAATTTAATGATATTTTTTTACTAATGTCAAGAAATTAAATTTTTAAATTTAGTCTATTTTATAAAAATGTATACAAAGTTTCTCAGACTTAATTAATGAAACGATATTAACTTTTGATAAAAGTATCAATATGTTGAAATTTTGTTTTTTTTTTAAATACTTATTGCCTTTTTAGACTATGTTAAATTATATATTCTATTATTATTTTCAAGAATTTTAAATAGTAATTTTTAGCCTTTTTCTTTTAAATAATTTTGATGGATCAATAACAATTTTAGGACAAGTATTCTTTGAATTAAAATGCATGTAACTCAATGTGTACTAGTTACTTATTTTAATTATAATTTTAGTACAATTATTGCACTAAAATTGATATCGATTCATCAAAATTATTAGTAAAGAAAAGGGTTAAAAATTACAATTTTGAAATTTTGAAAATAAAAAATAGTATAATTTTTTTTTTTTTATTAGTGATGAATAATGAAAAATAATATATTATTTTAATATAATGATAGTTTTATCAAAAGTTAATAGTGTTGTCAGTTATGTCTGAGAGACTCTGTATACATTTGTATAAAATAGACTAAATTAAAAAAAAAATGTTTAATAATTCTTGACATTAATAAAAAAAAAATTCATTAAATTAGTCCTATTACTGTGTAAAAATCATATACATGTATTTGGGTAGTCTTTTAAATAATTTTTTAATTGTTTTTAAATAATAAAAAAATATACTAATTTTTTAATACATCAATATATAATAAAAATTTTAGTTACTGACATGGCACATTTTTTTAATATTTTAGGTTTGTATTATTACAAATATATTCTTCTTCTTTTCCTCTCCTTTTTCATAACTACTTGGGGACGCCACCCTTAACCTAAACTTCCACTTGACACAATCTCTCACATCTTCAACGCTCACATCCGCTGTCGTTCTATCGCATTCAATAACATTCCTCCATCTTTTTCTTCGTCTTCCAAAAAGAGGTTCTACCTCTTCTTCCTTCAAGATTAATTTCTATAACTGTTCTTACAGCTTCCGTTTCCTCTCTTCTCATAATACGACCATACCATCTAAGTTTATTTTCTCTCATCTTATCTATGATTGACGCTACACCTATACTCCCTCTTATATGTTCGTTTTTTATCTTATCTTCTCTAGTCACTCCACTCACTCATCTAAGCTATCTCATCTCTACTACACTCCATCTCTTCCCTATTGTCTTGTAACACTTTGAATTATATATTATAACTTGTCTCACTATAGTTTTATAGAACTAACCTTTCAATCTAATTGTAATTCTCTTATTGCATAACACACCATACGCTTCTCTCCACTTTACCCACCCAATCAGTTTTGGTTATTTTGACTTTCCAGAAGATGAGTGATAATAAGAGAGGACATGATAGAGGTGGAAAGTTTCAAGTATTTAGGATCAGCTAATATTTAGGTAGTGATTTTTTCTTAAATTTATTTACTGATTATTTAGTTTTCTAAAAAAAAATGTATAGTTTTAAACTTTTATGAACAATTTATTGCAATTATTTATGAATCAAGTGCGTAAATTTGACATACCGCATGGTTCACACTTTGTGTACATCAATAGGATAGTTAACAAAGAACCAAGTAGATTTTTGCACAACTTTGGGTAAGGAGTATTTATCACCATAGTAGAAAAACAATGCAATAATACTAAACGAACACCATGGGTTTCAAATTCAAAAGCTTTCATAAGTGTATTGTGTATATTAATAATATATTCAGCGAGTGTATCAGACCATGTTGTAAAAGCACCTTTTTTTTCTCTAAAATTAAATAACATTCATTATAAGATGATCAAAAATTTTTGTTTATTAATTTACCTATATTGAGCCTGAGAAAAAAATATTTTTGAACCATTGAATATTGATGTAATAGCTGTAACAACAGTTGCTCGTACTTTTGATGATGGATCTCTTGTAAATTTATCAACATTCAATCGTAAACAACTTTGGATATCAAAAGGGCCATCTATAATTGTATACAAATATCCTAATACAGTTTTTTTCTCAACAATCTATCAATAAAATAACATATAATTAAAAATTTAAAACAATTTTTAAGATTAATATTGATGTAGTTTTTTATTTACAGTGAATAACTTTTTCATAGTCTGTGCAGCTAGAAGACGTATGTCCCATGTATTACAACCATTTGTACAATTAGTCATAGGTTCATCCTCAGAAAAATCAGAATCTCTGATATTCATTAAATTCTCTTCCTCAACAGTAAAAGCTACAAGTTTAGGTACTTTATTTTTAGATTCTGTTATTCTTTTTTTTTTCTGTCGACGTTTATTTGTTAAGTTTGTCTGTGTTTATTTAAAAATTTATTTAAGATGGTTATAGTCAAGTATTTTCATAATTAATTTAGATTTTAAGGTAAAATCAGATTTTATATACATACTGTTTGGGATATATCTAATCTTGATGGTGTTTCCCACTGAACAATTGGAGAAGGTTCCAAATTACTTGGAATCAAAGAGTAATCTGATAATAATCCATAACGTAAATATAATAACACAATAGGTAAGATTTTATTAAAATTGTTGATAGTCCATATTTTTGATGATTCAATAAGTTCTTGTAATATTTTTAAATTATATTTTAAGACCTATAAAATGTTGTTGAATGTAAGTTTTGTAATTTTGTAGTAATCAGCAAAAATTAAATTGAATTTTTACTTCTTGTTCATGAAACTTTGCATTGTTACTATTACTAATTGATCGTTCTAATAATTTTATAATACACATTCCAATACTTTCTACATGATTGAAATCATTTAAAAAGCTCACAGTAGCATTTAAAGATTTGAAAAATACAATTTCAGTATCTATATTATCTGATCGTTCTTCTATTTTCATATTAATTTTATTTAAAAATGGAGAAAATATTGTCATAATATGGGGTATTACCTAAAATAGACATCATATTTTTTGAGTAGAAGAATCAACTATTCAATAAGTTAAAATAAAGTAATTTATCTATTAAATCTTACATCAATGTTTTTACTAGAGCCTTGATGCCCATACTTTTGTAATGTACATGTGTATAAATTTAAAATATCATTAAATTTTTCAGTAGAAATTTCTGTATTATTCACTTGTAAAATAGATGATAATAACCAAGACATAAAATTTTCCATGCATGTTTTGTCACATGATTCTAATTTTGGAATTATCTTAATTAGTATTTTAGAACATTTTGACACTAAATTAAACTCTGATGAATCAATTTCTTGACAAACTTGAAGTACACAAAGTATGTCATCCTACAAAATTTAAAATAAGAATTTGTGACAAAAAAAAACTTTATAATCTATAGATTGGAAAAACTATTGTTTGAATAATTAAATTGAAAATCACTTGATTTTTTATTGATGTAGATTTTAAACCATATCTCAATTTGTCTAAGCTTTTTGTGACATTGGATACATCGGAATTTTGCTTATGATCTGCAATGACAATGGCTAATGATGTCACCGCATCTTTTATAAAAAATTGTTTGTTCATAATTATTAAATTAATCTATTTCTATATTAAAAATGAATTATGACAGATATTTTTAATTGAAATTTTTATATACAGTTTTAATTATTATGATAATAATGAGGAACGGAGATGGTGATAAAATTTTTATCACTTAAAAAATATGATGATATCACAAAGCAGTTAAATGAAAAACAAGTCTTTATTTGCTGAGAGAATTACTGGTAAAATATTATTAAACTTATATGTAAAATTTTTGTAAATATTTTTAAAATTAAGTTCTATATTCTTTGCAGTCAATATTTTTTTTCTATGGCCAATAATTTAATTTTGTAACTGATAATTATCTTAAACTATAATTTCTAGTATAATTATGGTTGACAGTGCTCTAACTGAAAAAGTACTATTAGCTACTGGTGGATATGACCATACAATAAAATTATGGCATGCTAATACTGGAGTTTGCAATAGAAGTTTAACTCATTTAGATTCTGTATCCTTTAGATCATCATATTTTTAATTTAGTATTATTGGTTATGTCATTAGTGTAACAAAATCATTTAAAATGTTGAGCGTTACTTTTAAAATTTATATAATTCTGAAATAATTAATAGTACTCATAAAATTAATATTTTATAAATATGTTTCTTTGTTTATTAGTTAATGTAATTTTATCAAAATTAATAATTTGGTGAAGAAATCTTAAAATTTTTTCTAATTTTATTGCATTAAAAATATCAGATATAAGTTTTGTAATAGCATTGCCTGTAGTTAACTTAACTATAGTTATTTAGCAAGTAAATGCATTGGAAATAACTCCTGATAGACAACTTCTAGCAGCTGCTGGTAAAGTAATAAATAAATAATTGTATATTTAAAATAATATTTTATATTTTAAAGGTTTTCAACATATACGAATGTATGATTTAAACTCAAGTAATCCAAATCCAATTTTGAATTATGAAGGTATATCTAAAAATATAACAGGAGTTGGCTTCCATGAAGATGGTAAATGGATGTTTACATGTGGGGAAGATTGCAGTGCTCGTGTATGGGATTTAAGGTAATTCTATTATTCAATATTTTAAATTTGCAGTTATTTATAAAAAATGAATTTAGGTCTAGAAATTTACAATGTCAAAGAATATTTCAAACAAATGCTCCTATTACAAGTATATGTCTACATCCAAATCAAGGTGAACTTATTTTAAGTGATCAATCTGGTTTATTACATATATGGGACTTAAAGACTGATCATAATGAACAACTTGTAAGACCATTAATTTTGTTATTATAATATTTAATAGAATCATAAGATAATGTTATAGTGCCAACTTACCAGCTAGTTTTTCTTTAAATCAACATAGTTCTGTAACTGTGGTATATTTAAAATGGGCATAGGGGTACACTTCCCCTCTATTGGCCATGCAATATTATTATAAAAGTGTTATTTTTTGCTCATAATCAATTCAAAAATATTTTCATATTAGCTTGTAAATTGCAAAATTTTATTTGTGCTCCTTCCATCTTAAATAGGAATATATCATTCTGTAAAATAGTTTTTCTGAAAATATTTGGCTAATTTTATGAAAAACTATTTTTAACAATAAAAAAAAGACTTTTTGTTTATTCAATGATTCTCCTATAATTATCAATTTCTATGCATGCTTTTAAAGATTAGATATTTATTAATTAAATAGATTTAATATTAGCATGTTAGAGTGATAAGTCATAAAAAAATATGTATAGCATAATCTTAAGAGTTGTTATAATATCAATTTTCTTATTTTTAAGATACCTGAGGTTGATGCTTCTATACAGTGTGTAGCTGTAGACTCTAATGCAAATTATGTAGCATCTGTTAATAACAAAGGAAATTGTTATCTTTGGAAATTTAATGGAGATGGATCTAGATTAAGTCCTGAGCATAAAATGACAGCTCATAGAAAGTATGCTCTCCATTGTAAATTTAGCCCAAATTCAACGTAAGTATAATTTCTTGTTTTTTAATTATTGTTTTTTAATGAATAATTTATATTTATTATAGTTTATTAGTAACTACATCAGCAGATCAAACAGCTTGTGTATGGAAAACAAGCGACTTTTCATTGAAACAAGAGTTAAAAGATGACCATCAACGATGGGTTTGGGATACTGCGTTCAGTAATGATTCTGAACACTTGTTAACAGGTATTTTGACAATTCATAATTTTTCAAATTAATTATATACTTGTAGGTAAAATTCAAAACTTTTTCATCAATTATTTGCAATGATAAACATTGTTTAGGAAATTTTTAAAATTATTTTACATATATTTTAAATTCTATTAATAGTTATTTTTTAAATCTAATTATGAATGGTAAATTAAAAATATTTTTTTTTATTTCTAGCTTCATCAGATGGTGTAGCAAGATTATGGAATATAGAAACTGGCAATATAGAACGTGAATATGAAGGTCATCAAAAAGCACTAACTGCATTAGCATTCTGTGATCCCTACAGTTGATATAATGAAAAATAAATTTAAACTTTTTTAAATAACATTATGCTACATAATTGGTAAAACAAAGACTTGCATTAGTGCCTCCAAAACCAAATGCATTTTTTAAAGCATATCTTTTTGTTTCTCTCCATTTAACTGAATTTTGAGTTATACAAATTAAATCTTTAGCTTCTACACAAATATCTGTTAAATTAGCTGTTGGTGGTATAATACCTTCATGACAAGCCAGGATTGTAAAAACACTTTCCAAATTTCCAGCAGATCCTAATAAATGACCATGGGTTCCTTTTGTAGAAGATACATATACATTTTTACTATGTTCACCAAATAGCCTGTTTATTGATGTTAATTCTATAGAATCACCAACTGGAGTTGATGTAGCATGGGCATTAATATATGTGACTTGAGATACATCAATTTTTGCATCATTAAGTGATCTTTTCATAGCTAAATAGGCACCCTGACCATTTTCAGATGGTGCTGTTAAGTGTGCTGCATCTCCAGACATACCATAACCAATAATTTCTCCATAAATTTTAGCATTTCTTTTAAGGGCATGTTCTAATTCTTCTAATATTAATATGGCAGAACCTTCACCAATTACAAAACCATCTCTTTTATTATCAAAAGGTCTCGATGCTAATTCTGGTGTGTGATTTTGAGTAGACAATGCTCGTAATCTACAAAAAGAGGCTATAGATAAAGGACTTATACATGATTCTGCAGCTCCACAAATCATAGCTATAGCTTCACCATGTTGAATTAATCGGAAGCCATCACCAATGGCATGAGCACCTGTTGCACAGGCTGTTGATACCGCATGATTAGGTCCCTGAATACCATATTCCATACTTATTTGCCCTGCTGCCATATTAAGCAGTATGCGTGGTACAAAATAAGGGCTTACTCGACTGTAACTGGACTGTAGGGTTTCTGCCATTTGACAAACATCTTTTAAATCTACCATGCCTACTCCTACACTAACACCAATGTTTTCTTTATCAACATTTTTTTCAAATAATTTAGAGTCATTGACAGCTTCATGAGTAGCCAATAAAGCAAGACGGGTTGATGGTGCCATTGAACGAACTTTATGTTTAGGTATTAACTCTGGTACACTGATACCATCTAGTGTTGCTGCTATTTTCGTTGGAATATTTTTATAAAGACTACTATCTAATTTTTGTACAAACGATTTCCCTAATAAAACGTTTTTCCAAGAAGAACTTTTACTAGCACCGGCTGGGCAAATAGCACCCAAACCCGTAATAACAACTCTTTTCTTCATGAAAATATTTCACGGCATGAATGTATTGTAGTCATAAAATATTTCATTAAAATGTAATATTACATTTTAAAAAGTGTTTTGATTTATATTATTACTTTTATATTAATGTGAATGCATTACAATATCACGCACAGATATATAATAAAACAATTATTATATATCTGTCCTATGATATAACTCTGCTTATCGCTAACCGAAAAGTTTACACCGCTAGGAGCGCCAACTACCCGACAAAGACTCATCTAATTGAACATCGTCAACATACTGCAACCATAGTAAAATGTTAAGAAGTAATCTCGATCCTATTAGTGCGCATGATTGTTCTAGGGGCAAAATATGCAACCAACCATAACTCTGCATGACGTCACATGTATATGTTGCGTTGTGCATATTTTAATTTAAGGGGTCTATTTCTTATTTAGTAAAGTGTTTTATTAAATTTGTTGTTTAATATTAATTTTAAATTCAATTTTCAATTAACTGCTTTTCGTTAGCATTGTCTATATTATAATACATGTAAATCAATTGACATGAATTACGTAAATAACAGACACTATAGTCACTTATCAGTTAAAATTCAAAACTCAGATTAATATTAAGTATAGTTGAAACAACATTAGATAACATAATATGTTATCTAATGTAAACTAATTTTATATTATAAAATTAGTTAACATAGTTTTATAATTTTAGAGATGGGATTTTTGACTCACTGATATGAATCAGTTCACTCAAATGAGTTGACTCAGTCAGTCAACTCCAAATCCCAACCCCCAAATCGTCGAATCTTTAGGAGAAGGCGCGATTCTGACTCGTGAGTTGTAGAAGTTTGTGGAACGCGAATTACAACTCGCAAGGCATACTCGTAGAGTGCCTTCTAAATGCGCCTTAATAGTTATCTTGGCTAGATTAATATTAAATATGAAATATCAATGAACTATTGTTTTACACAAATGTCAATAATAATTCATTTTACTCACTGTAAATAATTATTATATATTAACTACTATTGTAAAATGAAATGTAATATTGCTATCAATAATTTTTTATTCATTATTTGTTTATATATAAACATTATAATTAAATTAAAACGCCAGAGAAATGAGAATCAAATTCAAATTGTATTTGCATTATGGAAAAAGTAGTTGGTAATTACTAATTAATAATTTTATGAGATGATGGGCCTCAAACCCTGATTTTTACATATAAGATGGTTGAGCTAATTTTAAGTTAAAACTTCTAATCATTCAATAGTTTGATTCCTTTTTTCTTCTGTTAAAATTTTAGATTCTCAATACATACCCACAATAGTTACACAAAAAGTAATTTATTTGGTTATTTGATATTTATAAAATATTTTTCTATTAAATTGTTTAATAGTTTTACTAATTATATTTAAATTTGTTAATTATTATTGAAATAAAGAGTAAATTTAAAATCTAAAAAAACTATTATTTTATTATTAACATCAACACATAGATTTATTTATGTGTTAAATTAGGTATACAAATACAATGTAGGTATTATCAATGTTTAATGTTTAGTGCATGCAGTGAGAAAAATAGGTCTCTTCTTTCATATATTTCAAAAATTTTTTGCATGCAATGACAGGTCTATTCTTGAATGAATATTGTTCTAAAAACTGACATATTATGTATAATCTAGTCTCATTTATTTAAAATTTCACTTATTATGTCAACGCTGTTTCCTGTGATCACAGTAAATCTTGTGTACAAAATCGAAAATTGTGAAACACTTTATTTAATTTACAAAGGTATTTTATTTCATTTTAGAATGAGTAAATCAAGTGTTATTTGGGATTTTTTCAACTTGAAGCAAATAATATTCATGTAAAGCGCGGACTTTGTCGTATAAAATTAAAAAATAATCATTCTTCGACTTCAAATTTAATTAGACATATTAAATCTAAGTATCCATTAAATTTTCCCTCAAATTTATTAGACACAAAGACTCATGTAATAGAAGAGACGATTGATGACCCAAATATTGCTCCATAAACTTCTACTTCTGTATGTTAAATCTATGTATCACAATTCACATGATTCAGAATTTATTGATAAAACGTTCTAAACTAAATTCAATTCTCAGTATGGCACACTGATTCAGCTCGTTCAGTTNGTCCACACTGAGTCATTGAGTCACAGTACTATGGCACACTGATTCAGCTCGTTCAGTTCACCTAAAAGAGTCAACTCATTGAGTTGACTCACTCACTCACTACCCATCCCCACTTACAATGATATACACCGCCCTACCAACTCTGCTTATTGAGGGTGACGACCGTATTTCTCCACTTAGTAATTAATTTAGTTTTGTGTGAAATTTAATCAGCTTTTAATTATATAATCAAATTTCGGTGACGTATCACCTGTTTGATCAACACTTGACGAATTAGATGGCGCTGGTTGATCCATGTGCAAAATAGTGTGGTGTTTTTTCTCGTACCTGTTAGACACCAAGTTTTAAGTGCTTGAAAATGCAACATAACTCGGTTTGAGACAGAAAAACATAATTTGTGCGCAGAAACATGTTCACGCCTTTTCCGAATAGAAATTTTTTGAAAGGTATAGCACTGATAAAGGGAATGTGCACGATTTTGACAATAAGAACACTGAATTTTATTTTTAACAGTTGATTCTAGATTGTTAAACGCGACGGTGATTAATAAATCTTTTGGCGACTGCGAATTTTCCTGTACCGAACGCGACGCAGCTAGATTGGAACCTTTAAGATTTTCCAAAATTTTACGTTACAAAGTTCAGCAAGTCATCCATAGTAGAAATAATCGATTGGGATATATTGTTTTCAAATAAGTGTCTTATCGTGTTATTGAGTACATGAAAAGTAAAAAACCAGACAGGTTGTCTACACTTAAAATTTTGATTGCCTCAATATTTTCTTTGAACACATTCAAAAAAAGTTACAAAGATGAAAGTGATTCACTATTTATAGGCCAAAATGCAAAGATTTTATCCAAGTGTGCCGTTGCTAACACTTGTTTGTTTTCATACCTATCAGTAAGCGCGTTCCACGCTATATCATAATTGGCTTCCGTAATTGGTATAAATTTTATGACAGTGAGCGCGGAGCCGGACAAACACGAAAGAAGGAAATGGAATTGCCTAATTTTATTGGAATCGACGTTCACAATAGATTCAAATGCATCACAAAAGTAGTCCAGTCTGGTGATACTACCTAATCAAATTTCAAGTTCATATTCGCATACTTGTTGTCGTATAACGCATAGTAAAATTCATTTTACTATGGTATAACGTATGAGAATGGCTGGGCGCAGAAACAAAGGGTTGCGGGGTGTTCACGTTTTGAAACTAGTAATACAGCAGCACTAATATCATAAAACATGTGTTCTATTTCAACGGTCATCGGCGAAACGATACTATCGAATAGTTCGACACGATAGAGTTCTATTAACGCGCTTACAATAGTCTCTTGATGTTCGCGAAACTGTTTTTCAATAAACACTTAATTGACGAACGCATACTTCAAGCTGTTCTTTAAGGTTAATGTCTGACTTAACCTTAATGGCGAATTTATGAATTTCGGTAATCGACTTAAGGGAACTATCCCATAAAGTAGTACTCCAATGAGAGTCTTTTCTTCCAGATTTACTTTAAAATGCCTCTAATACATTATATTTTAATGATTAAGACAAATAAATAGCAATGCTCGAAGGACCAATGAATAAACGCAGCACCCGGTAGTATTCACGTGGGTTCTATTAACGATCGTTGTTTTGTTTTGTCTTAAGTCTGACTATGTCGAGTAAAAGGAAAAGGGTGAGTGGACTGTATGAATAAATGTAGAATGAATTTACAATATATTATTATTAAATGTATAATACTTGAATCATAAAATTTTATATACACCAATGTGGATAGGTAGGGAACTTAATACTAATGCCACAATGGCGATGATATGAACAAATAATAAATTATAAATGTGAGTAAGTCTTAAAAAGAAGATGAACAAGCATTATGCTTATCGGCTAGTTGAAACGGTGGATGATAATGTTGTATATTGAAAGGATCAATTGAAATCAAATGCAAGTAGTTGACCAACGTGTATAATATGTTGTGAATAGTATTTTGATGTATCTCAGAAAATATATAGACCCAACGGCGATATACTAAAAGCACAATGGTGTGACGATCGCAAAGGTGATATTTTACTTTTACAACAAAACGAATACAAAAACTACTGGCTCGCAAGCGTCATTGAGCTTATAGTTGAAAATACGCTAAGATGACGGCGACAACGCAGACATAGAGAGAAGACCGACATCAACCGGTGTAGCATAACAATATTATTAATAATCATAACACAATTTCTCGACAACATATCGATGTGTATCCAACAATAACATTATAAAATTTTAGCGTTAAGAAACTAATTTAATAAATTTATTTTTATTATAAGTTTTGTTAGTATCTATCAATCCTTCCTTAAAACAATTTCACACTAAAAGCTACTTTATTTAAATACTTTACTAATGCTATTAAATAATATGTAAATTTGATTGTTGTAAAATTTTTAATAAACCTTGTTACTTAATATTTATTAGTTGATGATATTAAAAAATAAAAAATGTTAAAAAACCCAGCACAGGGGGGTCGCGGCACAGTTGTGACGTGGTATAGTTGGATCAAGTATAATGATATCTGACAGTGATTAAAATCACTATCAAAAATAAACGCTTCGATGCAAATCTTTAGATAGTGTTTAATTTTAAAAAAATTGGTGTTTTATTCCAAAAGCTACTTGATCTGCTGGTTCCTTAATATCTCGATTAAGATAAAGTATGTCGAATGAAAAAAGGTTTATTAAAAAATATTATTTCTCATAAAAAAATTGTGTGGATCCATAAACTTTTTAATAAGTTATAGCATTATAAAGTTAAATATAATATGAATAATAAAATCGAGAATTTTCACACGAAAATAGCATTCGGTAGCCGTTTTCACCATGAAGACAAGTCCAGAGGTCAAAAACTTTTTTTTCAAATTAAAGTACATTACATTAGCTTTAATTTAAGATATATATAAAAGAGTCAGACCTTTCGGAACATTTTCAAAAGTTAAGTTGAAAAAGTTAATTTTTTGTGAAAAAGTTGTCATTTTAAATCCCCCCTGTGGGCAGAAAAAAGGTCAAATTTACAAAAAAAATATACCAAATAATAGGTAAAGACATCAAGCATCTATAAAAAAAAGAATTATATTGATATGTTCATTTTTGAAAAAGTTACGGCAGTTTTTAGAAAAAAAAATTGAAAAAATTTTGAAAATTAGCGATTTTTAAATTTGTAATTTTTTTGGAGGTTTTCTCCATTTACGGGGAACGAGGGAAATTTTTTCAATTTTGAAGGGTAATGTTTTCGACTAGATACAATTTGTGATCTTTTGACGTATCGTTGAAAGAAATCCGTTCGGTGAGAGCTGAGAAAAAGTGGTAACAGACAAAAAAAAAAAACACATTATAGTAAAACCAATACCTTCTCAGCTTCGCATCGAAGCTAAAATGAATTGTATACACCTCTAAAAGAAATACTGGTGAAATCTATAAAGTATGTGAACAAACCGTTTGAGTTAAATCAATATAATCAGAAAAATGTCTAGTATATTAGACTCGTGTGTTTGACTATAACAATGTATTGGTTTTTTCTCGTGTAGTAAGAGAGTTAAAAAATTGTCGAATTCTACGAATTAAGAATATTCAGCTGTATTAAATTATGATTTATCCGAGTGCATTATAAGTACTATTGTATTTCTATTATTCATAAAAAAAGTAATAATAATATTCAGTACTGGACGTAAAAAGTGAACTTATCATTTAGAGTAACCTGAACTAAAAATAGCTTTTATTTTTTATTGCATTTAACTTGAAGTATAATGTATTTATAAACATTTTAAATTTTTTATTAGCTAGACAAACTAACAAAAAATATAAATTTAAATATAAATATCGAACATCTTTAATCGATATAAAAAATCGATATATCGTTGCCATCCCTACAGCTGCGTGATAACATTAATTTTTGTAAGAATCTGAATGCATTTGTAAATTCAAACAAAGTGTGCTTTTGTTATCCATCTTTATACAAGTTATTATATTAATTAAAATGGCTAGAAGAATTGCTCAGTCGTCTGTTAATTGGATTGCTATTAGTAAACGTGTTCCTGAAGCTAAAAAAGCTGCTTATTTAGCTTTTAAAGCTAAATCTGATGAGTACCTCCGAAAGTATGTAAAGATCATTCAAAGATCATTTTTGACCGAATTAAATGTTTACCGCTAAATATTTCTTAAATTAAAATTTTATAGATTAATATAATGTGATAAATGAGTAAAAAAAAATTATATAAAGTTATATTACTAATATATATTTTAAATATTGAACGAAATAATTTGCAGAATGTTTGCATTATCCTCAGAAGCATCTAAAATTGAATGGGCCAAATACAAGAATGCTATTCCTATCGCTGGTTTAGTTGAAAATTTTGAAAAGCAATACAATGCACTTAAAATTCCATATCCTGAAGACAAATATACAGCATTTATTGATAGCTCTGAAAAAAAAACTGTACATATTCTTTTTGTTTATTCATATATATTTTTATTACTCTTTAGAAAATTGTCTTTAAAAATATTGCTTTCAGATTTAAATTTTGTAATGTGAATAAAGTAAAGTGTTATATGAACTTGGAAAAATAATCAAATTTTACTTTTTAACTAAGCGTTATTTTCGATGAATGTACCATTTTACCATACTCCACATAAATGTTAAGATTGATTTTTTTTATTATTGAATTCTTAATGTTTTATTGCCAAAAACTAGGAAATATTGCTATATATCTTCTATATGAATCAAAATTCCAAAGTAAGATTAATTTTCTATTATTACTCAGCAAATCGATAAAGAAAAATACACTAGATCATTTTGTACTAGCTAAATAAGAGAAATATAAAAAAAACCTTAATAAGAATTGTTTTTTTTTTTTAATAATTTAACAGGTGGGCTAAGAGTCACGGCAAGTGACGTTAATGGCTGTGGCGAGGTGTCAGTGAGCGAAACTGTACTGACTGATACCCATCCTAGATAGGTGTCAAGCCCATAGGGTAAACCTTTCATGTGTATGATCTCCGCCTTTGGACGTACAGTATGTGGAAAGACATCTCCGTCCAACAACATATCAATCGTACCGGGCGTTTTGAACTGGATATCGGCGAACAACAAGTCATATATTTGAAAAATTAACTCTATCTACAGATTTACATCGAAGCGTTTTTTATGTTAGTGATTTTAATCACTGTAAGATATCATTATACTTGACCCAACTATGTCACGTCCTCATTGTGCCGTGACCCCAATGTGCTGGGTTTTTTCAAATCAATTTGAAGTAAATGGGACATCTAATTTTTCTGCAAAAAAATATTATACATTTAATTTTCAACGACATCATTTAATGCAAAGAATAGAAATTTCCCAGTAAATATATTTACATAAAATTTAACCGTTCATAATTATAAAACTTAAAATAGGTTAGACATAACTAAAATATTAAGTCTAGACATTGCTTAAAATACTGCTGAGAAAAAAAAACCTTATATACATGTGTATGAATACATTTTAGCTTCGATGCGAATTATTATGTATGTATCAATACAATTTTTTCATGAGAAGTAGTGAATGTATTTATATACATCTTTCTTTCTTTGATTAAAAAAAATAGGTTAAATATAATATATTCCTTATTTTTATAATACCAAAAGTTACTTAAAAATGATTACTATGATTTCTATTTAAGTATTCTATTACGATATAAATGCAAAGAAATAATGAGTTTTTCTGATAAATAATTTGTAAATAGTAATTATAAAATTTTCTGATTATATATCAATCTTAAAAATAGCATTGTTTTAATTCTCATAAAATTTTCTATTTAATATTGCCAATTTCAAAATTGTAATTGAGCTAAAAGTTATGTTAACATATTCAATTTTAGCTTCGATGCTACGCTGAGAAGGTATTAATTTTACCATGAAGTGTATCCATGATTGACGCAACACCTATACTTCCTCTTATATGCTCGTTTCTTATCCTATCTTCTCTACTCACTCCAGTCACTCAACTAAGCATTCTCATCTCTGCTACACTTATTCTCTGCTCTACTTTCTTATCAACCGCCCAACACTATGAACCATACATCATAGCTGGCCTCACAATTTCATACTAAATTTAAAAACTATAATTAGTATGTATTCATATATTATATTTTAAAATCAAAGAACTACTAATCACAGGATATAATTAAAGAAATAAATGTTGATATTGCTTTTGGAATAATCCATCAATTTCTCTAAATGAAACACTATCTATAGATTTGCATCGAAGCGTTTCTTATGATCTTAAATTAAAGCTTATGTAATGTACTTTATTATGAAAAAAAAAAAAATTGACCTCTGGACTTGTGTTTGTGGTGAAAATAGACATCAAAGTTAATAATACAATTACGATTTTTGTAAAATAATTCTTTTTTATAAAATTAACTTAATAATGCTATAACTTTTTGTAAAGTGTATGGATCAGTAAATTTTTTTTTATAGATGCTTGATGTCTTTATTTATCATTTGGTATATTTTTTTTATAAATCTGACCCTTTATCTGCCCACACGAAAAGATTTAAAATGACAACTTTTTCACAAAAAATTTTCTTTTTCAATTTAACATTTGAAGGTGTTTCTGAAGGTCTGAAACTTTTATATATATCTTATATTAAACGTAATGTAATATACTTTATAATAGAAAAAAAAAATTTGACCTCTGGACTTTCGTATTCGTGGTGTAAATGGCTACCGAATGATAAATCAACATAATTTTTTTATGAGAAATAATATTTTTTAATAATACCTTTTTCATTTGATATACTTTATCTTAGTCAGGATATTAATAAGGAACTAGCAGATCATGTAGCTTTTGGAATAATCCATCATTTTTTTAAAATTAAACACTATCTAAAGATTTGCACTGAAGCGTTTTTTCTTAATAGTGATTTTAATCACTGTCAGATATCATTATAATTGATCCAACTATGCCAAGTCACCACTGTGCCGTTACCCCCTTGCTGGGTTGTTAGATATTGAAGTTTTGAACTGGCACATCGAGTTATGAAGGAAATTTTTCATTTGTGATTGGTATAATTCTATAGTATTATTGGTATAAATTTATTTTATTTACTGTATAATATTTGTTATAATGTTACGAGCAATGATTTTTTAAGTCAAGCCGTGAAATATAAAAAATCTACACATTTTGAATGAACAAATAAAAAAATACACATTTAGTATTAACACTTGGATGCGTCATTACTATAGAAGAGTCGAAAATAAGTATGAACAAGGTTATAAATATATTACACAAACTCTTATGCGAATAATTGATAAACTAGAATCTTTCAACTTTTATTATTTTATTTTCTATTAAAGTATTGTATACCTAATAATTTGATAAGAAAATAAAACTGCTTCATATATTCTATAATATATTATANATAAAACTGCTTCATATATTCTATAATATATTATAAAGCTATAATTCGCAATAATTAACGCATAAGTAGTAAATCATAAAAGTTACAATTAGCTACCTGTATTTAAAGTCCCGTTTATTTTATACACGTGTTCAATTTCGAATAATTGTAATTTTAAAGTGAATAACAAGTAAATGAATAAATATGAATAAAAAATACGATCACTATTAATTTATCAAACTAAAAATATGTTTCCATTTGTAAAAACAAAATTGATAATCTTATAAGTGATGAACCTAAATATTAATTGATAACAAATAAATGTAAAATTATAAATAACTAAAAATCTAAAAAAAAAAAAACGTTCAAAATTATTATTATATTGAAAAATATTGATTGTCTTGGTGAAAATAATTAACTTGTAAATTGGATATGACGGATATAGGAATTGATAATTTCGGTACACAATAATATTTAAATAATTACTATAACTTAATAGAAGCACATAAAATATTTAATATATTTAAACATTTTTAGTGTAGCCTTTTAAAAGTTTATTTTCTATTACCATGATATATGTATAATACATAACATAATTTTGTTGAACAAAAAAATTTAAAAGTGAAATAATGTTTGGATGATTATAAGATGCAGACAGGTAATAATATAACAACTTCAAATAAAATTATAAAAAGGTTTATCGTTTAAATCACTTATATTTTGTTGTGAATTTTCCCCAGTTTCATAATTTATTTATGATATTATAATATTTATTTAATATATTATAAAGCTATAATTGGCAATAATTAACGTATAAGTAGTAAATCATATAAGTTACAATTAGCTACCTGTATTTAAAGTCCCGTTTATTTTATATACGTGTACAATTTCGAATAATTGTAATTTTAAAGTGAATAACAAGCAAATGAATAAATATGAATAAAAAATACGATCACTATCAATTTATCAAACTAAAAATATGTTTCCATTTGTAAAAACAAAATTGATACTCTTATAAGTGATGAACCTAAAATTAACTGATAACAAATAAATGTATAATTATAAATAACTAAAAAATCTAAAAAAAAATCGTTCAAAATTATTATTATTTTGAGAAATATTGATTGTCTAGGTGAAAATAATTAACTTGTAAATTGGATATGACGGATATAGGAATTGATAATTTCGGTACACAATAATATTTAAATAATTACTATAACTTAATAGAAGCACATAAAATATTTAATATATTTTAGCATTTTTAGTTAAGTTTAAATAAACTTTAAAGGAACGTATAAAAAGGTTTATCGTTTAAATCATTTATATTTAGTTGTGAAGTTTCCCCAGTTTCATAATTCATTTGATTTTCTGAAAATAAGTTATGGATAGAACAGTTAGTCAACAAATATGTTGTAATTAAAATTGACTATAAATAATTTAATTTTACCTTCCTGATTATCTATTGGCGTTGTTAAGTAAGTTGATACGTATCTGAGTTCTAAATTGAAGAAAACGCAATTCAAAAAATAAAAAATGTTTTAATTTAACGTATTACATTAAATATTAATAATTAAGGAATCAACCATGATAAATTTTACAAATAAATATGTACCTTCATTGTGCAGAATTAATTTTAAATGGTTCTCATTTAAATTAGCATAACTAGTAAATCCTAAACAAATAATTAAAATTAAAACATTTGAAACGGTCAGATAAAATTACTGTAAGTAATTAAAAAATTACCTTCTTGTACGAGAAATAGGGTTATCATTGAAGTGTCAGTGTTTGAGTTATTTAAAATGATTTCTAAATAAAATGTTATAAATTTGTTACGATTTATAAAAATAATGACAAGTTGTTGATATTTTTATCAAAAGTATAACAAAATTTACCTTTATAATTATCAGGTAAAATAATTTCTAATGGAATAGAAACCATTTCAGTTTGGATATTATATAAGAAACCTAGTTTGAAAAATTTATTAATAATTGTATTGTATATTTTATTTCTAACTTGTACGTTAAGATAATGATGAAATTCTATATTTGGATTATGAGATGCTCTGTATCTGTATTCATTCCATAATGAGTTTAGGTCCACTTTTCCAATTTCACAAAATGTGTCAATATCTTTATCTATAATTGCCTTATATTCATTTAAATAATTATTAAAATACTCTAATACTGGTTTTGTTATTTCAGGATCGTCCTGTGAGGGTTGCAAATTTTTTAATGATTCTTTAATAGAACCATAAGATTCAAAAACAGAACTCATCATATAACGAACATTAAGATTTGTATTCCATGGTTGAGTATGGTAACTTTCGATAGTATCCATAGCTCCTTTCATTTTTTTTAACATTGGAATAATTGCAAGAGTATTATTTATAATCTCTACAGAACAATTATACATTTGTTTAGGGCCAGCAATGCTATGATGACAGTAGGTACATAATTTTTTCAGCATGAAGAAAATATACCGTAGATCGTTGGCGTATGAGCAACCAAGAAATAGAGTGGCAATTCTTATTCTGCTTGAATAATTACTGCGGTTAAAAGGTGATTTTAAAATATCTTGTATTGTATAATTATTTCTTAAATACTCAACAGTAGTAACGTCATTTAAATTTTGCCAATATACATTTTTAAAAAAAGTGTGAATTGCATTTGCATCATGAATACTCTTGTTTCTTTGAAAAACTCTTGATGCTTCAATAACTTGAACCGAGCACATTAAAAAAAATATTATATATTTTTTAAAAAGCAACATCATTCATGAAAATAAAAGTGAAAAATATTAATTCAGTAAATATGAGCTAATTAAGTTTTAAGAACTTCCAGTTTCAATATTTTTAAAAAATTTTAATAAAATTTTATAATATTACTAATATATAAGTTTTAAATAAGTCATTTATGTCAATAATTTGCTTTTATTACTCTTAGGTTATGATTATTATTATAAACTATTAATCATACTAGTATATAATATGTATACAGTATACATATTTCATCATTACCACAAAATTATTTACAGAATAATAATAATTTAAAAATTTTTTTTTATTTTTTGATAGCTTTATTTACATATTATTTTTGAATTATTAGCTATGTAATACTTTTTAAGTTCATTCCTTATACCTTGTTAATGTCACCTTAGTTTTCTAAAATAGTAACACATATTTGAATTCAATAAAATGATTGAGGATTTATTTTAATAGAAAATAGCATTTGAGTTTTGAACATAATTTTATTCGTTTATTAGTTATAAAAATTTAAAGTTTCAAATTTTAAAGTTAATATACATGTATAATATAAGAGAGATGATAAAAACAGGAAGCTAATTGTTTTTTTATGATATTGCTATCACAGATACGAAGCGTTTATTGTCAATTATGACTCTACAGATATGTTTTCTGTTATGCCAGTTAATATATTTATGAATGCTATCTCACATCAAAGTATACGATAGAATTAATATTATTCAGATGTGCGTAATACGGATATAATTTTCCTTCGATTTACAAAATATGTGTGGTCATTGTATCTTAACAAAGAATTCATGATTATATACCGTATACTTTTATTTTCATCTTGTAGCTAAACGAACTTCGACCATCCGTTAACCATAATATTTATATTCTATTTCTATATTTATATTCAATTTATTTATCGTCTCATCACCTTTTTTATGACAAAAATTATTTCTTGTATTTCACCATTCCAAAATATCTTATAATTTCCTTTCCAACCTTACCTTTTTTTTATGACACAACAATCAATAGTAACTAAAGATTTGCATCAAAGCGTTTTATATGATAGTGATTTTAATCACTGTCAGATATGATTATACTTGACCCAACTATTCCACGTCACCAATGTGCCACGACCCCCCTGTGATGGGTTTTTTTTTATGAAGTAGTTATTCATAGATTCGAAGCTGATATTGTCAATTATGACTTTATCCACAGATTTAATTAACCACAATGTGGCTGTAAGGAACATTGATGTGAGATAGCATTCATAAATATATTAACTGGCATAACAGAAAACATATCTGTAGAGTCATAATTGACAATAAACGCTTCGTATCTGTGATAGCAATATCATAAAAAAACAATTAGCTTCCTGTTTTTATCATCTCTCTTATATTATACATGTATATTAACTTTAAAATTTGAAACTTTAAATTTTTATAACTAATAAACGAATAAAATTATGTTCAAAACTCAAATGCTATTTTCTATTAAAATAAATCCTCAATCATTTTATTGAATTCAAATATGTGTTACTATTTTAGAAAACTAAGGTGACATTAACAAGGTATAAGGAATGAACTTAAAAAGTATTACATAGCTAATAATTCAAAAATAATATGTAAATAAAGCTATCAAAAAATAAAAAAAAATTTTTAAATTATTATTATTCTGTAAATAATTTTGTGGTAATGATGAAATATGTATACTGTATACATATTATATACTAGTATGATTAATAGTTTATAATAATAATCATAACCTAAGAGTAATAAAAGCAAATTATTGACATAAATGACTTATTTAAAACTTATATATTAGTAATATTATAAAATTTTATTAAAATTTTTTAAAAATATTGAAACTGGAAGTTCTTAAAACTTAATTAGCTCATATTTACTGAATTAATATTTTTCACTTTTATTTTCATGAATGATGTTGCTTTTTAAAAAATATATAATATTTTTTTTAATGTGCTCGGTTCAAGTTATTGAAGCATCAAGAGTTTTTCAAAGAAACAAGAGTATTCATGATGCAAATGCAATTCACACTTTTTTTAAAAATGTATATTGGCAAAATTTAAATGACGTTACTACTGTTGAGTATTTAAGAAATAATTATACAATACAAGATATTTTAAAATCACCTTTTAACCGCAGTAATTATTCAAGCAGAATAAGAATTGCCACTCTATTTCTTGGTTGCTCATACGCCAACGATCTACGGTATATTTTCTTCATGCTGAAAAAATTATGTACCTACTGTCATCATAGCATTGCTGGCCCTAAACAAATGTATAATTGTTCTGTAGAGATTATAAATAATACTCTTGCAATTATTCCAATGTTAAAAAAAATGAAAGGAGCTATGGATACTATCGAAAGTTACCATACTCAACCATGGAATACAAATCTTAATGTTCGTTATATGATGAGTTCTGTTTTTGAATCTTATGGTTCTATTAAAGAATCATTAAAAAATTTGCAACCCTCACAGGACGATCCTGAAATAACAAAACCAGTATTAGAGTATTTTAATAATTATTTAAATGAATATAAGGCAATTATAGATAAAGATATTGACACATTTTGTGAAATTGGAAAAGTGGACCTAAACTCATTATGGAATGAATACAGATACAGAGCATCTCATAATCCAAATATAGAATTTCATCATTATCTTAACGTACAAGTTAGAAATAAAATATACAATACAATTATTAATAAATTTTTCAAACTAGGTTTCTTATATAATATCCAAACTGAAATGGTTTCTATTCCATTAGAAATTATTTTACCTGATAATTATAAAGGTAAATTTTGTTATACTTTTGATAAAAATATCAACAACTTGTCATTATTTTTATAAATCGTAACAAATTTATAACATTTTATTTAGAAATCATTTTAAATAACTCAAACACTGACACTTCAATGATAACCCTATTTCTCGTACAAGAAGGTAATTTTTTAATTACTTACAGTAATTTTATCTGACCGTTTCAAATGTTTTAATTTTAATTATTTGTTTAGGATTTACTAGTTATGCTAATTTAAATGAGAACCATTTAAAATTAATTCTGCACAATGAAGGTACATATTTATTTGTAAAATTTATCATGGTTGATTCCTTAATTATTAATATTTAATGTAATACGTTAAATTAAAACATTTTTTATTTTTTGAATTGCGTTTTCTTCAATTTAGAACTCAGATACGTATCAACTTACTTAACAACGCCAATAGATAATCAGGAAGGTAAAATTAAATTATTTATAGTCAATTTTAATTACAACATATTTGTTGACTAACTGTTCTATCCATAACTTATTTTCAGAAAATCAAATGAATTATGAAACTGGGGAAACTTCACAACTAAATATAAATGATTTAAACGATAAACCTTTTTATACGTTCCTTTAAAGTTTATTTAAACTTAACTAAAAATGCTAAAATATATTAAATATTTTATGTGCTTCTATTAAGTTATAGTAATTATTTAAATATTATTGTGTACCGAAATTATCAATTCCTATATCCGTCATATCCAATTTACAAGTTAATTATTTTCACCTAGACAATCAATATTTCTCAAAATAATAATAATTTTGAACGATTTTTTTTTAGATTTTTTAGTTATTTATAATTATACATTTATTTGTTATCAGTTAATTTTAGGTTCATCACTTATAAGAGTATCAATTTTGTTTTTACAAATGGAAACATATTTTTAGTTTGATAAATTAATAGTGATCGTATTTTTTATTCATATTTATTCATTTACTTGTTATTCACTTTAAAATTACAATTATTCGAAATTGAACACGTGTATAAAATAAACGGGACTTTAAATACAGGTAGCTAATTGTAACTTTTATGATTTACTACTTATGCGTTAATTATTGTCAATATAATGCTGTCAGATATCATTATACTTGATCCAACTATTCCACATCACCACTGTGCTACAACCCCCCTGTACTGGGTTTTTTTATTTTATTTTTTCAACGCCTAAACAGGCTATATTTCAAAAGACATTAAAATCTAAGTTTAAATTTTTACAACAAAACATTATGTAATAAACCAAGAATAAAAAAGAATAAAATAAAAAGAGTTGGGTAGAAAATAAGAGAGAGAATAAAAAGAAATTAGGGTTACTTATTAAATTATTATAATAATTATTTATTATAAGTTTTTGTAATTTTAATGTAGATTTAATTGTCTTCAATTTTATTTAAATTAATTTTTTCATTAATTATTTCTCTCATTAATTATTAATGGTTTATCACGCAATAGATTGTTGGAAGTTCGAAAGCATAGGTTAAATTGTACTTACCTTACGTCCTATGTAATACAATCATATTTCAAGTAATCCTGTGTTGATTTCCGCATTAAACGTACTACGTATACGATTTAAACTACACGTCATATAGTCTATGTAATTAACAATAAAAACGATTCAAGACTTTAAATAATATGATTTAATTACACAAAGTCTACAACTGGTCTTACTTGTGATAGATTCTAAACACTCTGTATTTTATTATAAATACAATTTTAATTTTTTTACTTATTGATTTTTTTTACGTCTGTTGAATAAGTTATTTTTTAGAGAGTATATTTTATTGAGAGATCGATACCAATATTTCTTAAATTTTCCTCTGGCCTGGCCAAAACAAGATTCAGAAATATCTATATCTATGTAAAAAATTTATCAAGGCAGAATTGTGGTGGCCCAATGTGTCCCGGTGCTAAAATAAAGCACCTTGAAAGGATGCGGCACAATAATCACCAAGACAAAAATTAAACACCAAAAATATATTTGTAAGTTTCTTTACGCTGTCTACCGGCGCGATGTTTTTTAAAACAAAGACATTAGTAACGAGACTAGCTACCCAATAAGAAAAGCTCACAATAAATTTTTATAATTAAATAAAAATCTAAAGTTAGGTTGGGTTTATTATTAAAATAAAATAATTTTAAAAAGATGTAATGTTTAAAATATTATTTGATATTTATTTCCATAATAAGAAAAATAAAATATTATTAATGATTGAATAAATTAAATTAAATTAAAATATTCACCAAAACAAAATTCACTTTAAAATTTCTAAGTGTCATTTAGTTTTAAAGAAAAATATTCTAAGTCCAAATTAATTAAAAAAATCGACTAAGTGTTTTTAAATTGAAAAATATTCTAAGTTCAAATTAATTAAAAAATCAACTAAGTCCCGGAGAGTGAAATCTTGAGTAGAGTGTCGTAGATTTTGTGTATTTT
>NW_026099574.1:11927800-11966534 GCF_025091365.1 Daktulosphaira vitifoliae | reverse complement strand
AAAAAATATAATGTTTAAAATATTATTTGATGTTTATTTTCATAACAAGAAAAATAAAATATTATTAATGATTGAACAAATTAAATTAAATTAAAAGATTCACCAAAACAAAATTCACTTTAAAATTTCTAAGTGTCATTTAGTTTTAAAGAAAAATATTCTAAGTCCAAATTAATTAAAAATCGACTAAGTGTTTTTAAATTGAAAAATATTCTAAGTTCAAATTAATTAAAAAATCAACTAAGTCCCGGAGAGTGAAATCTTGAGTAGAGTGTCGTAGATTTTGTGTATTTTTAAAATCGTCAAAAGAACTGGTTTAGATGGGGAAAAATGACTTTTTATAGTGTGAAGGGGGTAGCCCAGCGATCTCTACCGTGATCCTAGAAGCTGAGGCTTTGTATTGTAATTGGTTAATTAAAAGAGGGTCCCTGCGTGTAGGCGTTATTTAATAATTTCTACAAGAAGGAGATTTTATTGTATAATTAAAGGGTTATTTTGTATCTTAAATAAGAGGACCCTGTTTTGGTGATCTTGTATAATCATGATATGTGACATACATGTACAAATGATAACATCATATTATATGTTAATATTATATGTAATAATATAATATTACAATTATTACTATATACAATATAAATTATTTTGATAAACACAATGAAATATCTCCTTTATAGGCCTGTTTTATGAGGGGAAGAATTAATGTTTTATATTTTAATTGCATAATGCTTCTCATTGGCTAGACAATTAAACTTGAATAGACCTATGCGCAATCTGTTATTCTAATAATTTTGAGTTAATGTTTCATACGTGTATTGGTGTTTTATATCTATCATCTCCCCTGATGATGTGGTTTATTAGAAAAATCATCATTATAAAAATATAAATAAAATAAAATTATAAGTGCTAAATATCTATTACAGTTGTTATTATATTATTGTTGACTTTTCAATATAGTAATATAAAACACAATTAAGTACGTAATTTATTCTACGAGAATGCAGAGAAATATTTGGGATACCAATTAAAACAAGCCTAACCACACCCAGAGAAAAACCTCGATCTATATAATAAATTCATTGTTCAATTTGATAAATATGTCATTACTATTGAACCTATGATATATTTATCATTATGATATTTTTTTTTCTTGTCTTGAACAATAATTATTTATGAGAATAGTTATTTTGTTCGTATTAATAAAACATTATCATAAACCCTTGTTAAAATTTCTCTATCAAAATTAATTGAGGTTTTTCTTTGGGTGCAGGTTTACTGAAATTTCTCCCGTATTCATTTAATTTAGTTAACAAATATAACAAAACAAGAATAGAATAGCTTATATATTTACATTGTTAAAGACGAGATATAAACCTATAGCTCTTTATTTTACATCTACGGCATTAGAAATCCTAAAAACAAAACGACTTTTTGAGTCAGTGATTAATATGTACGTAGTTTGGACTGTATTTGACACGTATATTAAACAAAAACTTGAACTTAGTCCATCAATTATTTAGAAAAGTATTAATAATGAATATATATTTTCATGGATAAGTCACTAAAAATGAACAATAGTTAAGTTTCCACTAGTCATGTAAGAAAATTGATGAAAATTTGCCCAAAGACAATCTACATTTAGTTGGGCAAGGTTATTGTTTATGATTATTGTATCAATCTATTGTCATATGTACTGAGTATTTTAGATCATTTGTCATAAAAAAATTAAAAATACTAGTAAAAACATCAATAGATATCATAGTGTTTCAATATTTCAAAATTGTTGTAAAAAATACATTATTACTTTTTCAGGTATATAAATATGACACGTGCACTACGAAGAAAAATAGTGTTGATATTCAGCTTATTTTTAAAAAATGTACCGAAAAAAATCACTAAAAAGTTATAATTGAAAACACTTTAATCGTGACATTATATTTTATAGTTTTATGACCTATGATATTAAAAAAGTAAATATAATCATAAAAAATGTTATGCCACCACTGTCAATACCTGTATAATTTTAATATTGTGAATACACTTATCTTTTTATATTTTGTAAATTGTTAAGCCGATACCCTCTCCCAAAACGTAATCGTCGTCGTCGTTGTGTCTCGGCCGTTGTGTGACTCTCTTCCCTTTGAACCACCGTTGTGGTATTTTGTTGCTGTGTGCGTACAGCCAATATTAATTTTATTTCGTGTGTAACATTTTTTTTTTAAATTATGTATTAATTCAACAAGGCGTCGGCCATTTCCGGGGCCGAGATCCCCATCTTAGGATGAGTCCCATCCGGGACTAGGTATCGTATTTTTTTTTTATTAAATATATTATTTTAAGCCTTTTTTGTTTATTTGTTTTATTCTTTTATAAGGTTTATATATATATATTTAGCTATAATTAATAAATACAAGGTTATTGGTCAGTGGTGTGTCATGTGCCCGGAGTACACGGACTTGTTCCGATGCAGAAGACACTTCATGTGTAATGTTTAAAAGTTGTAGGTTAAATTTTTTTTTGTCTTAATAATTGTTTTTTTTCGCTCTTGTCCCTTTATTTCCAGAGTGGTTTTTGTCCACTATTAACTTAACTGTAATAATTTAATAAAGTCCCCTTAATTTTCTTAATCAACAAAAATCTTTTTATTGCGTGAATATCTTCAATATTCACATGTATCTTATTTTTTTTGTCCTTTAAATAATTCTCTCTAGTTTTAAGGTAACGGTCTTCGACATACTAAATTATGTCCACCACCGGTGACATCAAATAAACATATTTGTTTTATTTACAAGGTATCAGCGTATTATAGTCTACAACAACACTTTATATCATAGTATATATTAAGGTCCGGGTGTTGTTTCTTTTTTATGATCAAGATCCTCGCCTAAGTGGTTGGCGGCCCGATTTTCCTTATGCAAGGGAGCCATGAGGGTGATGACTTCACAATCCGTTGCGTGGCCCAAGTAACCTCTTAAGTGGTTCAATTCTATCAATCACAAACATCAATTTATTTATTTGACCAGTTATACATTAGTAGAAATTATGCAAACATTATACAGGTTGAAATAGGTTAAACTGACAATTCCCATAACTTTTGATACAATTAATAATTTTTTGAAATTTTTAAAAAATAATTTATGCAATCTTAATTACGTTAAAATCACATTTTATTCTGTTTAGAAGCGAACATTAAGTAAAATTCGTTATAAAATCTTAAGAAAAAACAAAAAGGAATCAAAATTTATACAATTCCATACAAACCTTGACGCGTATGCATTAAAATTGCATAACTATAACGCCGTTTAACAAATTCTATTGCAATAAACATTTGTATTATATTATTTTAATTTTTACTTCATCGATTAGAATTGTGAACACGGCAAACAAAATATTTAAGTAGCATATAGTGTAATAAAAATTAGTATTTTAGCTGCAATGGGAAGCTTTTTCACAATAAATTTACTTTTTCAACTTAACTAATAAATGTGTTCCGGAAAGTCTGACACTTTTATATATATCTTAAATTAAAGCTAATGTAATGTGCTTTATTATGGGAAAAAAAAATTTCGGACATTATTTATCAAATTTTATTAAATTTAATAAAAAAAATACGATTTTTGTAAAAAAATTAATTTGTATATTTTTAACTCTAAATATTATAACTTTATGAAAAATGTATGGATGAATATAATTTTTTTTTATAGATGCATGATGTCTTTACCTTTCATTTGTATATTTTTTTATAAATCTGACTCTTTACCTGCCCACAGGGGGGGATTTAAAATGACAACTTTTTCACAAAAATTAACTTTTTCAACTTAACTTTTGAATGTCTGACACATTTATATACAGGGTGATTCATTAAGGATAAGACACTCAATTACTCAGTAACTATTGAAAATTTTAAATTTTTGTAAAAAGAAAAATTACTAAGCTTATAAAACTCTACAATAATATGAAGTTAAATAATTTTTTTTATCCCTTCAGGGGAAAAAATGTTTATTTATAATTTTTTTTAATGGGAACCACTATTTTTAATTTGGTAATATGATAGAAAAAAAAATTACAAATAATTTTGTTCTTACAATTTTTTTTATCCAAACAACCGTTTACGTTTTATAATTGTTTAAAGATTTTGACTTCAAAAATAAATATTGTCATATATTACGTTTAATAAAATCGGTGGCAGTGCAACCGGTATTTTTGATTCCACTGTGGTGACAATAATAGGTTATGATAGCTCACAAATTATTTTTTATGGTAGTTATTAAGAAAAATATCCAGGCCGGTTTTTCGTCAATGTATATTATTAACTATCGTTTAGTATAAGAGTATGTCTTTTAATAAACGTTCATTTTGAAAGATAAGATACGATGGGTGCAATAAAATTATACATGTTCTATCTGTTTAATCGTAAACAGCTTGTATTTTTATCAAAATATGTATATGGAAATTCTGTCTAAATATCAAAGTACCTTTGTACCATGGTCAGTCGTTGTGCTATTCAAAATCACATAATTATAAAGTGATTTTGAATATCACTTAATATATGTATAAAATAGACAATATACATTTTATAAAAAGATTTAATGCTCTAAAAGTTAATAAATCAAAAATTTATCTTTAAAAAAATAAAATATAATTTTAAATCAATATTATTATTAATAGTATTTTGTATCATGTTTTTAAAACAATTGCAAATTTAAAAAAGAAAATATTAAAGAATCTAAAAAAGAAAAAACGAGCAAAATTATTTTTCTACCACCAACATAAATCAGGAGGGAAAGAAAGTATACCCCCCTGAATTATGTTGGTGGTAGCGTGGACACTAGTTGGACATTGAGTGATGGTACGATATCTGGCCGCACCGACGTTACGAAACACGCTCTCGAAGAAAAGTGCCCCATCTCACATATCTCGAAAAACGCGTTACGAACACCTCTGCGACGAGATTCGAACCACCTACCAGAATACATAGAAATCGGTATTTTACCCAATGCCGCTAGTGCCCACGGTGACGTCATGGAGCAAAAATGTACTTATTTAAATGACACAAATTGAAGAGTTTATACATGACTGATTATCAATAATATTATAATAGATGCATCTCTTGTCTGGTCAAAGATTTTTAAAATTTTTCAGCGGATTTAAAACATTTTTCATTTTAATAATACCTTGGTAAATTCAATCTTAGTATCAATGGTCTANCTTGGTAAATTCAATCTTAGTACCAATGGTCAATTTGTTTATTAAATTTAATCAAATTATATAAACTCGTTAATGTTTTATTTAAATATTTACTGAGTTCTTTATTATTCTGTAATGATAATCATAAAACCGTTCATGTTAGATGTACATTAATTGTTTTAAATTATTAATATAAAATGATATTTATTTAATGAAAGCATAATTTTTTTATTTATTAATTCCTACCACTATAACAATAAAAATCTGTTNACCACTATAACAACAAAAATCTGTTTCAAAAGCACATAAATTGCAATAATAAGTTTAGTAATATGATATCAATTTACTAATGATTTTTTATTGTCAAAACAAATTTGTTTCCTATTATATTAACAGATTAAAAATAGGGGTTCCCAATTATAAAAATTATAATTTTTAACTTTAATTTTTTTAAGTCAGCATCAATTGAATTAATTTAAAAAAATATACATATATCAAATTATCTAATATNATATATATATCAAATTTTCTAATTTGTAAGGATACATAAAATGACCGAAATTTTTATTTAGATGATCTTTATTTTTTCTTTGTTAAACATAATTAGGGGTTTATTTCATATTCAATAAAATGTATCTTTATAGTTTTAAAAACCTAATATCCTTCACTGATCTCCTCATATACATTATATATACATTTAACATATACATATACATTTATGAATAATAAATGATGCGTTAGTAAAAAATTACAAATTGTTTAAAAAAAATATTACTCACTAATAGTAGCAGTAATCAAATAAAACAACTCAATAATTCATATAATAAACTTCAGTAAAACGTGTTTTGTAAACATTTAATTAATGAAATTGAAGCTTTATTAATAAAAGTAATCAGATGTGACTTTATGTATATTATACTTAGTACTTCAACATAAAATTTTGAAGAAAAATATTCCATAATTTTTATAATATTAACAATAACGTATTATGATATTCATTTTTAACACGTTTATATTAGTTTCATGTATAGTTTAACCAACATACATGTTATTACTGACGGTTTGCACACAACACTCGTAATGCAAAGGACTGTTAATAAATTCATGTAAAAGTCTAAGCACGATTACATTTAGAAGGTTAATTTTAGGTTATAATTACACTTATATGTATATGGTAGTATTTTAGTTATTTTAGAGGAGCAGTTTTCAATTTGCGCGTATAAAAACTTCCTTTTTTTCTTTTCCCGCTAATCAGGTAAAACCAAACCTTTTAATAGGTTTGAAAAAAAGATAAGGGCGGGTATTTTTATGAATACTGGTAATAATGAATATTCAGTGTTTTTATACATTTTTACCAACTTAAATTTGAAATAACTTTTTAATAATTTTTCAATAAAAAAAAATTATTAATAATTAACCTTTCTTAGAGATGTTAGAAGTAACTTATCCCATTAAAACCTCCTATCGGCTATAAGAACTCAGCTAAGTTTCATCGCTATCAATGTGTACATTATTTTTATTGCAGTATATTGGTATGTTAGTTAATTAACTATTTTAATAACTATATTTACTACTTACACAATATCAAGAATCAATTTATACGATTTAAAAGAGTTTTAATTTCAAAATAAAGAGTAAATCAATTATCTAATTAGTTGTTATTTCATGTTTAAATTAATTTGACATTTATCACTGTGTTCTTAAACTAAAATCATAGATTTAAATTCAAAACTTATTTTTTAGTTTTGTAAGGTTTCAGCCAAACAGAGGGCCTACTAATTACCCACTGCCCAGGGGGAACACTGGACTGTGACCTAGTAGCCGCGCCAAACAAGATATTACTTGCTGACTATTACTACTAGGTTTTGATAAAAACAAAAAAAAGAACCAATATTAATAAAAATGTGGAAAAAGTATAGAGAAAAAAAAAAGAGGCCATATATAATATAACACCATTTTTTTTAATTATTTAATTAAAAAATGTATAATTACTATTTAAGATATAAATATATTCATAGGAAATGACTATGAAAAGGAGAAGAAAAAAAAAAAAGAGATGCTTGATACATAAAATTTAAAAGGGGTAAAAATGGGGTTTCTTGATGTTGTACTTGTTGATTGTTGATTTGAGGAGTGACGGCCCACCACCGGCCATAGTTGTGCCTTACGCCATAATCATCATCATCATTACCATCTCGACGTTTTGTTTAAATAAAAAAACGGAGGACAAAAATATACAGCCTGGTTGACACCACAAGTCGACGGCAGATCAACTCGACGTTTTATTTAAAAAAACGGAGGACAAAAACACAACGACACCACTTGGTGGACAGCAGATCCACTCGACGTTTTATTTTGATAAAAAAAAAATGGAGGACAAAAAAAATACAATGAACAGCCTGGTTGACGGCCGGTCGATTCAACGTTTCATTTTGTATAAAAAAAAAAACGGAGGACAAAAAAAAAAAAATACAAAAACGTGGTTTTCACAAAAAATACAAACGAACAACTTGTCGCCTCGGCAGTATAGGTGGAAAAAAAAATCTGTTGTAGCGGCATTTGTGTAGTGGCCGGTGATCATGATGTCGCCGGGTGGTGACAAATAATTTTGGCTGCAAAATTAATACCAATATACGTCATATGATAACATTACGACATTGGGGCATACAGCACACATTAAAAAGTATTACATAGTTAATAATTCAAGAATAATGCGTAACTAAAGATAATAACAAAAAAAAAAAATGTTTGAATATATTTATTCTGTAAGTAATTGAGTGGGCTATGATAAAAAAATCACTCTGTATATGTTCATTTGCGATTTAAATATTGTCTACTCTCGTTACTTATTGGATATACCATTAGCCGTCGTCTCCTAGGTGATTCACTCCCGCATCAATAATAACGATTTAAACAGGTTTAAGGTAAAACAGCCTTCTAGTGCGGTGCACAACTAGCCGTCCTACGGTCTAGCTGCCTCGTACAAAACAACAATGAACATTTTCAAAATCAATTTTAATTTTAATTCATCATAATTCTGATTTTTAATATTGATTTAAACTTTTTTTTTTTGGTTTCGAATTTATTATCAAACATTGACTATAGGGAATTCGAATTTCAAACTATGAAAAGAGTTCAGGCAAGTGGCGCTGCTAACCAAAAATTAAAAAAGCAAAAAGAAGAAAAAATTGAAAATGAAATTAAAAAAACAAAATGCATATCTAGTTTTTTAAGTCAGACTTATTACAAAGCGAAAATAAAGCTTCTGATACTTCTGAGACAATTATTAATCCGACATTCATGAATGATACTAGTATTGAAAAATCAACAAACATTAATGATACTAGTGCTGAAAAAATAGAATCTTTGAATGTCGAAATTTTTACAACAGATTCTCAAATTTGTGAAAATGTTTCTGTCATGCTTAATGAAGAAAATTAAAATTATGTGGACAGTGTTTCGCATCTTGTTAAATTAAATCAAATACCCTATTCTCTTCAATACAAATTACAATTTACAAAATTGCAATGAAGAGCTAATTAAAAAAAAATCTTTGGTGCAAAAAAATAGTACTAGTAAATGGACTCGTAAGTGTAACACTGGAATGTTTAAGCGAAAATGTAAAAATGGTGACTTAATTAAACGATCATGGTTATGCTTTTCTCCTTCCAAAGCCTCCTTTTCTGTTCAATATGTAAATTAATGTCATCAACTGCATTGCTGAACTTCAAAAACAAATGGGTGAAGAAAAATTTTATTGGAAAAAGGTTTTAACGGGACTTGTAAGTATTATTATTAAGTTTTTATGCAAGCGTGGGTTGGCTTTACGAGGAGATAATGAGATTATTGGATCTTAAAGTAATGGGAAATACCTTGGTTTGCTAGAACTTATTGCCGAATATGACGAGTTTTTAAAAAAACATATTCAAGAAACCGATAATTGTGGAAGTGGCAATACTAATTATTTATCCTCAACTATTTGTGAAGAACTAATAAAATGTATGCGATATCAAGTATTTAACACCATAATTTCGCGCATAAAAAAATCAAAGTACTATTCCATATCTATAGATTCATCGACTGACTAAGGTCATGATGATCAACTAATCATAATTTTTCGATTTATGGAAGGCCCTAATCCTGTTGAAAGATTTTTAAAGTTTTTACCAAATTAAGGACATAAGGCTCAAGAAATGTTTGATGGTATAATGAAATTTTTTGAAGAATGTGATTTAGACATAAAAAATTGTCGAGGTCAATCTTATGACAATGCGTCAGCTATGAGTGGGAAATATAACGGTCTTCAAAGCAAAATAATTGTTGAAAACAGTTTAGCTACGTGGGTTCCTTGTGCTGCCAATTCTTTAAACTTAGTAGGAAAATATGCTGCTGAATGTTGTTCTTTCACCACATCTTTTTTTGTTATAATGTATTAACAGAAAACTTAAAATCAAATGAAAAAAAATCAAACGTGCTTGTACCAAAACGAATCTCCACCACTCTCTGGTCATACCGAGTAGATGCAACTAAAGCATTAGTTCAAGGGTATCCTCAAATAAAATCTACTCTGCTCAGTTTTCTGAGGACTTAAATGAGCTACCAAAAACACGCCATGAATCAAATGGTTTGTACAAAAAAATGTGTTTACTTGAAACAGGTGTATGTTGTATATTTTGGCACGAAATTCTAGATCGGTTTAATGCCACTAATAAAATCCTTCAAGCTCCTCATTAGATCTCAATAATGCTGTTATGTGTGTCAAGTCTTTAAAGTGTTTTATTGATGCTCAACGTGATTTGTTTCCAATGTATGAAAAAAAAGGCAAGGTTATATCAGACTCTGTTGATTATAATGTTGGAAAACGAAACTTTAAACACAATGTTCGATTAGATCCTTTAGGTTACAAAAGTTCATCAGGTGTCGAACTTAATCCTTTGAACAATTTTAAAATAAATTGTTTTCTACCTGTCATTGACCAACTATCAACTTCAATAAATCAGAGATTGAAAGCATATGAAGTTATATGTAATCGTTTTGGTTTTTTAGGTCGTTTATATGAACTTAGCTATGAAGAACTGAAAGAAGCCGCTAAACAACTTGTAACAGTATACAAAGATGATTTAGATGAATTGTTATGTGTTGAAATTGTTCATTTAGCTGAATTTATAAAACTTTATTCTAAATCTAAACCAACACAAATGAGTAATGAGCATTTTATGTAAAAGACGTTCAAACAGCTTTTCCAAATGTTGAAGTTGCACTACGCATATATCTCATTATAATGGTAACTAATTGTAGTAATCTTACATTGTAATCTTTTTCAAGGTTGAAGATCATTCAAAATAGATTAAGGACTTCAATGCATGAAGGGCGATTAAATTTTTTACCTATTATGAGCATTGAAAATGATGTACTAAATTTTTTATCGTTTGATGAAGTTATACAAGACTGCAGGAAAAAAATCAAGAAAAGTACCAAATTTATAAAAATATATTTTATTTAACATTTTTGATTTAAATAATTTTGATTTTACTATTTACTACCTACTGCCAATAAAAATTTTAATGTATTATAATTAATTAAACTTTTATTATAATTTATAATTAATATAGCTGTTATGGAGGTTGAATTTAAAAATTTAAATAAATTAAATTGTAAGATTATTATATTTATTTTTACTCTTCAAATTATGAAGGTTTAATAAATTTATTGTAATATTGTTATCTTTAAATGAATTTTGAAATTTGTGTTACATGAACAGCAGGGTTTCAAACATGAAATACACACGTTTTAGGTAGATAGTTATAAAGTGCTAGTTTGGAAATTTTAAAACTTTTATCCTTAACTAATTCGATAATAAGTACTTTTTTATTATTTGACTGTTGGAGGCCTCAAAAAAAAATTTGCCCCGGGCATCCAAAAGTTTAAATCCGGCCCTGAGCATCTGTATTTAAAGTCCCGTTTATTTTATACACGTGTACAATTTCGAATAATTGTAATTTTAAAGTGAATAACAAGCAAATGAATAAATATGAATAAAAAATACGATCACTATCAAATACAAACCTAAATATTAACTGATAACAAATAAATGTAAATTTATAAATAACTCAAAAATCTAAAAAAAAAAACGTTCAAAATTATTATTATTTTGAGAAATATTGATTGTCTAGATGAAAATAATTATCTTCTATATTGGATATGGCGGATAAAGCAATTGATAATTTCGGTACACAAAAATATTTAAATAATTACTATAATTTAATAGAAGCACTTAAATATTTAATATATTTGAGCATTTTTAGTTAACCTTTTAAAAATTTATTTTATGTTACCATGATATATATATATATAATACATAACATAATTTTGTTGAACAAAAAAATTGCATAATGAAATAATGTTTGGATGATTATAAGATACAGATAGGTATTAATATAACAACTTCAAATAAAATTATAAAAAGGTTTATCGTTTAAATCATTTTGTTGTGAATTTTCCCCAGTTTCATAATTTATTTGATTTTCTGAAAATAAGTTATGGATAGAACAGTTAGTCAACAAATATGTTGTAATTAAAATTGACTATCAATAATTTAATTTTACCTTCCTGATTACCTATTGGCGTTGTTAAGTAAGTTGATATGTATCTGAGTTCTAAATTGAAGAAAACGCAATCCAAAAAATAAAAAATGTTTTAATTTAACGTATTAAATTAAATATTAATATTTAAACCATAATAAAATTTACAAATAAATATTTACCTTCATTGTGCAGAATTGATATTAAATAAGCCTCATTTAAATTAGCATAACTAGTAAATCCTAAACAAATCATTAAAATTAAAACATTTGAAACGCTCAGATAAAATTACTCTAAGTAATAAAAAAAGTACCTTCTTCTTCGATGAATACGGTTTTCGGTAAAGTGTCAGTGGTTGAGATATTTAAATTGATTTCTAAATAAAATATTATAAATTTGTTACGATATATTAAAAATAATGACAGGTTGTTGATATTTTTTTCATAAGTATAATAAATTGTTACCTTTATTATCATCAGGTAAAGTAACTTCTAATGGAATAGAAACCATTTCAGTTTGGATATTATATAAGAAACCTAGTTTGAAAAATTTATTAATAATTGTATTGTATATTTTATTTCTAACTTGTACGTTAAGATAATGATGAAATTCTATGTTTGGATTATGAGATGATCTGTATTTGTATTCATTCCACAATGAGTTTAGGTCCACGTGATCAGTTAAACAAAATTTAACAATTTCAATATTTACAAGTGTCATATATTTATTTAAATAATTATTAAAATACTCTAATACTGGTTTTGTTATTTCAGGATCGTCCTGTGAGGGTTGCAAATTATTTAATGATTCTTTAATAGAACCATAAGAATTAAAAACAGAACTCATCATATAACGAATTAAACGATTTGTATTCCATGGTTGAGTATGGTAACTTTCGATAATATCCATAGCTCCTTTCATTTTTTTTAACATTGGAATAATTGCAAGAGTATTATTTATAATCTCTACAGAACAATTATACATTTGTTTAGGGTCATCAATACTATGACAGAAAGTACATAAATTTTTCAGCATGAAGAAAATGTACTGTAAATCGTTGGCGTATGAGCAACCAAGAAATAAAGTGGCAATTCTTATTCTTCTTGAATAAGTCTCGCGATCAAAAGGTAATTCTAAAATATCTTGTTTTGTATAATAATCTCCAAAATACTTAACAGTAGCAACGTCATTTAAATTTTGCCAGCATACAATTTTAAAAAAAGTGTAAATGGCATTTGCATCATCAATACTTTTGCTTTTTGAAAAAACTCTTGGTGCTTCAATAACTTGAACCGAGCATATTAAAAAACATATGATATATTTTTTAAAAAGCAACATCATACATGAAAAAAAAAATGAAAAATATTAATTCAGTAAATATGAGCTAATTAAGTTTTAAGAACTTCCAGTTTCAATATTTTTAAAAAATGTAAATAAAATTTTATAATATTACTAATATATAAGTTTTAAAAAAGTCTTTTATGTCAATAATCTGCTTTTATTACTTTTTCGGTTATGATTATTATTATAGACTATTAGTGATACTAGTATATAATATGTATACAGTATACATATTTCATCATTACCACAAAATTATTTACAGAATAATAATAATTTAAAAATTTTTTTTTATTTTTTGATAGCTTTATTTACATATTATTTTTGAATTATTAGCTATGTAATACTTTTTAAGTTCATTCCTTATACCTTGTTAATGTCACCTTAGTTTTCTAAAATAGTAACACATATTTTGAATTTAAAAAAAATGATTGAGAATTTATTTTAATAGAAAATGGCATTTCAGTTTTTAACATAATTTTATTCCTTTATTAGACATACAACTTTAAAGCTTGAAATTTTTAAGTTATTTTTCATGTATAACATAAGATAGATGTTAAAAACTTTTTGAAAAATGTATATATCAGAGCAAAATTTTTTTTTTCTAAATATAATTATACATACATATTTTATTTGACATACTTTTTATTAAAATTGGTATATTTCCCCTTATTTAGGGGGCGTTCAAAACTTGAAACATTGTATAAAACATAGAACTTTTGAAAATGTTCCGGAAATACTGCGTCCTTTAAATATATATCAAATCAAAGGTTATGTTATATACTATAAAATGAAAAAAAAAATTTGTCTCGACACCTTATCTTCTATATGCAAATGGCTTTCAAAATTAAAAAACCCGGCACAGTGGGGTCGTGGCATAGTTGGGTCCAGTATAGATGATATCTGACAGTGATTAAAATCACTATCATAAAAAACGCTTCGATGCCAATCTGTAGATAGTGTAAGAACATTTATTACACACGTTTTATTTCTATTTATTTAATTCGTAATACATATTAATTAGCATAGAGGGAGATGCTGATGTGACAATTCTACTCGTCTGTAGTCCGGAGCTACTGACGTCGAACTAACAAAGGGCAGTTGTGTTTGAGTGGCCGTTATAGACATAGTTTTCAATATTATTACTTTCATCTTATTTATATTATTTATAACTTAACTTGTTTTATTCAACGACCCGTCTANATATTTTTTTACTAAAATTTTTCTTAAATTCTACTCTACAAAATAGCTATCTTAGATTTTTTTTTTACATTTTATTTAAAATTTAAAAATAATTAATATTTTTAATAAAATGTAAAAAAATTAATTATTGAGATATAGCTATAGACCTAACGTCTAACTATTATTTAAAAAAAAATCAACTAAAAATATTAACTGGATCAAAAGTTATTTAAGTTGTCAGTGAGTGGTGGGCCACTCTGTATATAACACTTCGATTAGGTACTCGTGAGATGGCCACCGCCTCTTTGTTGCCTCAGTGTATTATTACAGGTACTTACCAGTTGGGTCATTTATAATATCTCTATAAGAGGAACCTTAATTATTTCTTTTTATATCTACTTGTCTTTATTATTTTATTACACTCGAATCACACACCGAATTAAAGTAACTCTTCCCTTTTACCAAATTACTACTACTGTTCAACCTGTAATTTTGAGTTATGATACTTATTTTACTAAGGTTATTGCTACTACGCAATGTAACATGGACTAGATGTATCATAAATTAAAGACTTCATCAAACAATAAAATACGCTTTTTTAACTGCAAAAATTGTACTTCTTTACTTTTTTCACATGTGATAACATACAACAGATTGATATGACATATATCAACAGTAATATTCATTTATATATTTTGTCAGCTTGGGTAATAAGCATCTAGCAATTTTTATCTTTTTGTGTTTTAATGAGTATAGAGATATATTTTTTATAACAAAATGTATAATTAAATAATTAATTTTATAATTATTATAATTATACACCATTATAATTCTATATCCGTTTAGTAAACCATTATCGCGCTTTCAAAAATTTATTACCCTAAGAATAATAAAATCGCTATAACAATTCAAAATTAATTATAAATTGCAATAAAAGATAAAAAGAAAACAATTTAATTTAATGATTTTGTATGAGTTTGGTAATATATAAAATACGTTTATAAGCGTCACCGAATAATTTTTATGATATTCATATAAAATACGAATTATTATAATATAATAATAATATAATAAATAGTAATTTTATGGAGATATAATCAAACGAATTCGTAAATATACATTTAAGTCTTACTATCATATCACAATTTTTGATACAATATCACTAACTGTTCATTTATAGGAAAATTGAAATTTATAACATCCATTAATAAATTAAATTTTTTATGTTTGTTAATTATAAATATTTTATTATAGATAATTTCTTAGTCAACAAACGTTATGAGTGTGACATCAAAATATGAATTGATAAAAATATTTCAAAGATAAAACACTTTTAATTGCTCATTCAATGATGAAGTCATAATATATACTTTTTAATAAAATATACTATGAAAATTGTATAATTTAAGCATTTATAATATATCCACATGGAACCTTTATTTTATGAGTACATAAATATTGGGACTATAAAAAGTACAAATGGGGTTGAACTGAGAACTAGTAAAATTTTAGATATTTTGATTATAACTGTCGGTGAAAACTGGTCTTTTTGTATTAGTTCTTCTAAGAAACTATCCGATGAATATTATTAAGTCTAAATATTACAACTCATCTGGTTGACGGACACGAGTAAGTGTTTGTTAAACATATTTCAATGATTATAATATTATATAACGTTGATAGTTCAGGTTATATATAAAAAGTCTCGTTACTTTACTGTCACATCTCGTATGCAATAATAACAATAAATTTTCAAAAATTTGAATTTAATTTAAAAAAAATTATTTTTCATAATTAAAATTTTATTAAAAATAGGTATTTTACAAAAAATACCAAAAATAAAAGTTTATTATTTTTTAATTAACTTAAAATGTTGGAAATGACATGTTAAAACAATTGAATGGCAATAATAGTTACATTATTTAATTACCTAAACAAATAACTATACAACTGTATTAATTTAATTTCATAAATTTAATTATTAAATTAGATAATGCATATCATCTCTTGTAGAAAGGAATTGTTTTGAAAACATTGTATGCAAAAATGTCAAAATAACGTTCAAAACGGCCGTTCTTAGAAAATGTACCGGAAAAAAAGGGATGGTACGGAGTTCGAACCCGCGCGATCCAAGGCGTTGTAGAAACTGATCTTACTACTAGGCCATCGTGCACTTATGATTCAGATCATAATACACTTTCATATAGGTTAATAACGTGCAGCTGAGGGAAACACAAAACCACATCATATTTTAAAAACATATGAACAATTTTATTAAATGTCAATGTGGTAAAAATCTTAAATAAAGTAGTATATTACACTTTTTACTCTATGTCGTTGCATATTAAAGTGCTAAATAATACAAAATCAAACAAGATTATAGTTATGGCAGAGTATTTCTTGAATTTCATATTTGTTTTGAGAAGCCATAAAAAAAGGCTAGCTGTAAAGAAATTTATTTTTTTTTTGTTGTTTGTTTTTATGTGCACCTGTTAAACGATCATTTATTTATATTTTCAGAAATTAATAGTAATTCAACGGAAAGTTTAACTCCTTCATTACCAGATGAAAATTTTGAAGAAGATTCAAATTCCATTGATAAAATAAAAATATAATAATTCCAAATTTATTTATTATTTTGATATAATATAATATACTGGAGTATTTATTATTATTTCGAATATCAATTTAATTATATCTAAAGGAAATCAACGATTACTATCAGCATAATTTGTTCTTATAATTAAAGAAAAT
The DNA here is from genome assembly GCF_025091365.1 of Daktulosphaira vitifoliae. NCBI lineage: Eukaryota > Metazoa > Arthropoda > Insecta > Hemiptera > Phylloxeridae > Daktulosphaira > Daktulosphaira vitifoliae. Next base: position 11,949,492 of record NW_026099574.1, on the reverse strand, counting down.
AAAAATAGTATATAGATTAGATAATAAGCTAATTAATAAAATCAGGGATTGATAAAAACTTTTAAACTAGTATTACATAGGTTAATTTTTGTTTACGTGTGTGTTTGAGGAAAAGTGCGATCCATAAATGTCTGATAGATTTTATTAAATGACTATTTGTTTATATTTTCAGAAATTAATAGAATTTTATCAGAAAATTCAATTCAAACATTACCACGTGACAAAGTTCAAGAAGGTATATTTGTTTTGTATTTTTAAACAACATTTTGAAATTTACTAAATGACTGTTTTTTAATATTTTTAGATTTCAATAGAATTTTTTTGGAAAATATATCTCTTACATTGAAAGATGAAAATTTTGAAGAAGTTTTAAATTTAATTGGTAAAATAAAAAAATATAACAATTTCAATTTGTTTATTAATTTGAGATATTATTATATACTAATATAGTTATTATTATTTTGACACGACTTACGTCGCAAAAATGTGGTCGACACTGGGTTTGAGGGTACAGACCCGTGGGCTGTTTATTAATGAGCAATAACAGGTTATTTTAACAAAAAAATAAAACAAACCGAAAAGATAAACACAATAATAAAAGTTTTCGCATAATATCGCGGCACTTTCGCTGGCGTCCACGACGCGATGTCCGGCGTGATCCTTGGGCGACAAAAGGTTAGCAGCGTTGTAGGCGTCGCACAGTGGAATGGAACGCCGATTTAGGCGGCCTAAGTTGATTTAGTGAAGGTGTAGAATTATTTTAATGTTATACTTCTAATATTTATCCGTATTTTCAGTAATTTTGAGTTTATTTTTGTACATTTTTTTTATGCTTTAAAACATAATTTAAAATTAAAATTTTTTTTTTATTCCTATAAAAAAAGATATCCTTTTTCAAATAAAAAAGAAAAAAAAATTTTTTTTTAATTTTTGTAGATTTAACAAATTTATACTTTAAAAAAAATCGAATTTTTTCGTTTTTTTCTGTAGTTTGCTCGTTTAAAGAGATTAACTAAAAATTACGCAAAATTACACGTTAATCCATACTTATGGGTTGTAGAGCAAGTCATCAGCTACACTATGAAAAAAAAAATTTTGCGCTCGATAATATTTGAACTGTACATACTGCATTTACCTAGATCAAACGAGTATTTCCCTAAAAAACGTATTATGATTTTATAGGCATCCTCATAAATTAACATTAATAAATAACATTATATGAACTCATCGATAAGATTTGGTATTGTTTAAGTTATCTTGAATGTATATTAATACATTATAATGTATCTGACGAAAAATTTTTTCCTCGTTATATTATGCTATAAAGTTAACCACTCTCCATTTGTTAATCTCTCTATTATCTATTCATTTTTTCAATATAGTGTTTTTTTTTATAAGTTTTTAACTTTAAAAATTACTTTCTTCAAATGGATATTAAAACACCTGGTCAGTAATTATTAAATAATTTATACCCTTATTTAATTAATTTATAAATGTGTGTAGATTTATTTTTTACTAGAAACTGTTTAACAAGTTATACATTTTTAATAAATTTTTTTTCGATCATAATGCTATATAATATATAATAGGATTGTTTAAGATTTAAGATTAAACCTTTTTTTAATTTCGATATTATAATTTTTAACAATATTAAATTTATACATTTATTTTAGTTTCTGATTGTTCATCATCCATTTTTTTTTCAAATCAACAACTGATTGAAGTTATTAAAAAAAATGGTATTAGTTTAAAAAACATAACAAACAATAACTCAAGGGCAGTAATTTTTGATTTTTTAAAGCAAAAATATAATGGAGCAAATTGGAGTACTCCTTTTATTAAAAATGTTGAAAAAAGTATATTAGTATTTTGTTTGGCTACTTCTAGAAAATGGACTAAGGTTAGTTGTTATCATGAAAGGTTTTTGAAAAATTATTTAGAATGGCTTACTACACCATTTAAAATGCCTTCCATTAAAAAAAAATCTACTAAAACAATACAGGGCCGACCTTTGGTTGATTTAACTGAATGTTCAGAACGAACAATGCGGCGAAAAATTAACTCTGCGTTAACTATGACATCAATGACGTCACCTGAAATTTTATGTGCAGCAAAAAAAAAGTTATTTGTGTATGTAAAAAGAAATGAGGCTCCTTTATTTAATAAACTACTGTTGTCTCCTAATAGTGTCCCACAAATGAAAATGGCAATTGAAGATTCTTGTAACAAAGAACCTATTTCTTATACTGCTGATGAAGCTTTAGCATTTATTGTAGACAATCAACTTACAAAACAACAGTATATGAATATAAGATTAGAATCTAAAGAGAGAAATTGCGATATTTATCCATCTTCTGAAAAAATTTTTAGTGCTAAACAAAAATGTTATCCTGATAATGTTAAAATTAGTGAATCTGGTTGCATAATACCCTTGCAGAATCTTTTATATCACACAACTAAAATAATTTTTCAAATACCAGCTATCAAAGAGGTAAAAATTTGCAAAAAGTTATTAGAAATTTTCTATAAATGGGGCTGCGACGGAAGTAGTGGTCAGGCCCAATATAAACAAAAATTTAATGACAACCCTTGTACAACTGACCAAACAATGTTCATGTTCTCTCTTGTGCCACTTGAATTTAGATGCTTTATAGTTTTATAGGTATGTAATTCTTTGACTGGAATATCTAGCCAAAAATGTTTTATTTTTGGATGTAAACCAACCGAAATGAATGACATTGAGGCAGTTAAATATCGACCATGCATAACAGAAAATTATAAGTATGGATTGTCAACGTTGCATGCGTGGATACGATTTTTTGAGTATTTTATTCATCTGTCGTAACTCCGTCTCACTTGGATATCCCTACTAACCAACTGTACTAGGATTCAGGTCAGACGTATTGTACATTACATATAACTTATATTTACTAAACATCTAAAATATAACTTTACTTTGTCGTTGACATAAAACAATAGTCTAATTTTATTTAATAATCTATCCCCTGTAACTAAGGTACACGATTGCCTGTGTCTCCTTCAGGCAATTAAAACTCATTTAAGTAGATAGGGACCATATTTGGGCAGACGTCGGGTAGCTTCTGATTCTTGGTTTTGACCAAGATCCTCAACTATTAAACTAGCCCCTAACAGTTCGTAAAAAACATAATCAAAATAAATTTAGGTCTGAAATGGGACTTTTAGTAGATATTGTGTTACAAGGTATGTGATACTTTAGTCTAATTTATTATTAGAATGTTAAAAAATTTAAAAAATAATTCATTCTATACAATTTAATATTGTCTAATATATATTCATTATTGTCCAATTATAGGACATGGAACTACGAACGATGGCAATACTGCAAGGAAATTTTTTAAAAACGCTGAATTGTCATCCTCCTGTACTGGAATTGATATTAATTTAATTAAACGGTGTGGTACAATTTTATCGGTAATAGCGAGCGGATATATAATAAACATAAAGGCCTTTGAAGAATATTACTTTTTAACAGCTAAATTGTTTGTATCATTGTATCCATGGTACTATATGCCGGCGTCAGTGCATAAAATTTTGTTACACGGTGCTCTTATTATTCAATATGCGCCACTTCCTATAGGTAATATCACAAAAGATTATAGTTACTACAATAAAAAATATCAACATTTATTTTAGGGAACTAATCTGAGGAGGCACAAGAGAGTCGCAATAAAGATTATAAAATGTACCGAGAACATCACACCAGAAAGAATTCGCGCTTAAATCCTAATGAGGATTTAATTCACATACTTCTTATCTCATCGGATCCTTACATTTCTAGTATCGATAGAAATAAGGTAGTGCATTTAAAAGAGTTATCAGAAGATGGTAAGATGTTAGTAATATTCCCTCATAATGATGATAACTATATTCTTTATAGTTCTTTATAGATGAATTAAATAGTCAATTAAATGATTCATTTTCAGACATGAATTTATCAATGGTAGAATTATTTTTTATATGTATAAAACTAAAATATTCATATTTATATAGAAATAGAAGATAGAGAGATTAACAAATGGAGAGTGGTTAACTTTATGACATAATATAACGAGGAAAAAATTTTTCGTCAACGGAGGAAGATTCTCGCACCATTTTCGGCGGATTATCGTCGGCCGTGCGGCATTTGCTGGACTTTACACCGTAGCGTATGACACGCGGTGTTGGTCAGTCAAATACTCATAGTAGGGCGACAGCTGATAATGGTGGCACGAGTCGCGGGGCATCGTGTATAACGAAACGACGCGGCCGTGTCAATTTCAAATTCTAATTATGTATTTTATATCATATTTTAAATAATTCGAAAATTATTATCAATATAATTTTTTTTTATAATTAAAAAATTAAAATAGTATATAAATTAGAAAATAAGCTAATTAAGAAAATCAGAGGTTGATAAAAACTTTTAAACTAGTATCTCGAATAATTGTATACATGTTTGGGAGTAAAGTGTGACACAGAAATGTTTAATTATCTAATAATCTTGCGTTTGCAAGATATCATTTTTTAAAGGACGTGATATCAATAAAAAGCGTTTTAGAACTCACTTTAAGAAGGAGGTAACTTATGTTTTTTTATTTTGGTAAGCATGTTAGAGAAATATTTTTTGCTAAAGATCAAGGTGACTCTTGAAAGTCTTATTTCGTAAATATTGGTTTTCAAAATATTAACACACAGGCCCAAGGAAGAGGCAATTGTCCCCTTTACTGTTACTTTACTTTTTATAAGAGATAGTTGTACTACTAACTACAGAGCATTTCTTTTAAATTAATAGATTTTTTTAAGTGTTGAACAACAAATTACAAGTAATTACAACAAATTGATTTTTCGGGGCACAATTTTATTCATTGTTATGAGCGCTATTAGTTCTTATTATAGCATTGCTAATAACATAAATAGTCACTGCTGTATCTCTCCTCTGGTCTATATAAATAATCATCATGACTTTTAAAGTACGAGTACAAAAATTGTTATCTATCAGTCATTTTATTAATTAGATCACTTTCTATTTTATAAGATAATTATTTTGTATTTTGCAATATAATAAAATAATGGTGACACCTCTATGAGCTATAAGAAATGTTGCTAAAAATAATTAATAGCTAATAAATGATTATTTCTTAATATTTTCAGGATAGTATGAGGTGTCCTGAACAAAACTTAAGCGAATTTTCCCATCTACGTTGTACGTGAGGACAACAGGCGAGAGGGAATAGAGTAGTTAAAAACGGAGAAAGCCTAAGGAATAAAATGTTTGATACCATCCGGTATCAAACACTTTATTCCTTAGGTAGATCTGTGTCTACCCAACTCTTGTAGTGTCAACGGTGTACGAACATCACCACTTAACTCTAGGCTGGATTCGTGTATAAGGGAGAAAGATAGATACAAAGTAAGATAAGGTACTTGTTTTGTTGCAACATTAACTGATAGAAGTATTGAAGAGGAGAAAAGTTACCATATGTTGTGTGCAGGAAACTAAGTAGAAAGGAGAGAAATCGAGGGAAATAGGTGAGGGTTAAAAAATATTATACTCAAGCAAGTCTAGTACAAAAAATGGTATAGGGATAATAATGGATGAAGAGATGAAAAGTAAAGTAGTAGAAGTAGCTAGGAAAAGTGATAGAATTATGGTCGTAAAATTGATATTCGAAGAAAAAGTGTTGAATGTAATAAATGCCTATGCACCATAAGTGGGATGTGATGAAATAGATAAGGAAGAGTTTTGGAGAGAGATGGATGAGATGATGCAAGACGTACCCGGCAATGAGGATGCGGTGATAGGTGGAGATATAAATGGACATGTAGGTAATGAGAGGAGAGGATACGAAAGAGTACATGGAGGATATGGTTTTAGTGGGAAGAATGAGGCTGGAGAAAGAATACTGGATTTTGCAGTATCGTGTGATCATACTGTGGTCAATACTTATTTTAGATAAAGGGAAGATCATTATATAACTTATAAGAGTAGGAAGAATAGATCACAGTGTGATTATTTTATATGGAAGAGAGAGAGCGTAAAGCGAGTAAAAGATTGTAAAGTTATACTAAGCAAGAGTGTAACTACACAACATAGACTGATGGTAGTGGTGTTGTGGTGTACCGGATAGAGAATATACAAAAATAGAAGGAACACTGGGGTAAATCGAAGATCCGGTGGTCGAAATTGAAAGGGGAAAACGAAAAAGAGTTTGTAAAGATGGTAAAAGTTAGGACGGTATGGAATATCGAAGAAAACATGAATGATGTGTGGAATAAATTTGCTAATTGTGTAAAGAATACTGCAAAGGAGATTGTTGGTAAGAGTAGGGGTAGATTGTCAGGAAACAAGGAAACATGGTGGTGGTATGAAGACGTTCAAAAAATCATAGCAAGTAAGAAAAAGCAATTCAAAAATAATCGCTTATGCAAAGAAGCCCATTTTGCAGTAAGTAAGGCGAAGTTTAAGAGGTACGATGAGTTGTATGATAGGCTAGGAACAAAGGAAGGCGAGAAAGAAACCTATAGACTTGCAAAAGTAAGAGAGAAAAGGTCTAAAGATTATCATTATATGAGTTGTATAAAAAGTGTTGATAATAAGGTAATCTCGAGCGGTGATAATATGAAAAAAAGGTGGAAAGAGTATTTTGAAAAATTACTGAATGAGGAGTCCCAAAAGAAACATTAAAGGATATCTCTTGGAATAAAGGACTGGTAGATTTAATTAATGAGAAAGAGGTATGGCTGTGGCATCAATGAAAAAGAATAAAGCAGTAGGGCCAGATGAAGTGCCAGTAAAAGTATGGAAACTATTAGGCAATGTTGGTATAAGGTGTTTGAAGGAACTTATAAATAAAATCTTATTAGAAGGGAAAATTCGAAATGAATGGAGGAATAGTATTATGGTGCCGATATTTAAAGGTAAAGATGACATACAGGAGTTTCGAAATTATAGAAGCATAAAGCTTATGAGTCATAGTATGAAAATTTGGGAAAAGGTCATAAGATAGACAGATTTATATTTTGGATTTATGCTTGATAAGTCAACAATGGAGCCATTGTTTTATGTGAGGACACTAATAGAAAATTTTAGGGGAAAATGAAAAAGCTGTGTATGGTATTTATAGATTTGGAGAAGGGTATGATACGATGGCACTTTTAGCAGGGTAAAAAGCGTAGGAGGAGTATCAGAAGGTATTCGGGTTAGATTAGAAGTGCACCAAGGTTCTGCTTTAAGCCCTTACTTATTCTCTACAATGATGGATGAAATAACTAGAGAAATACAAGGAGAGGAGCCATGGTATATGTTGTTTGCTAATGATATAGTGTTAATAAGAGAAAATAGGGAGAGAATTAATCAAAGGCTAAAAGTGTAGAGATCAGCTCTTAAAGAAAAGGGTTTAAGAATAAGTAGAAGTAAGATTGAGTATATAGAGTACGAGTTTGACAAAGGAGAACACGAGAAAGGTGAAATGAGTAGGTTAGTGACAAAAGGCGAGGACGTGATTGAAGAGGTGGAGAGTTTTAAGTATTTAGGGTCAGTTGTGCAAAAGGATGTAAGACACAGGATTAAGTATTGTTGGTTGAAGTGGAGAAAAACATCTGACGTCTTATGCAATAAAAGAATTCCAATGAGGCTGAAAGGTAAATTCTACAAGATATCATAGATGCGTGGTTTGATCTGTTGAATTCCAAAGTACTACAAGCACCGAAGCTTAGCTTCGATGCGAAGCTGAGAAGGTATTTATTTTACCATGATGTGTTTATTATTATTATTTTTTGTGTCTGTTACCACATTTTCTCAGCTCTCGCCGAACCGATTTCTTTTAATGATACGTCAAAAGATCACAAATCGTATCTAATCGAAGAAATTACCCTTCAAAATTGAAAAAATTTTCTTCGTTCCCCGTAAACGGGGGAAATCCCCCAAAAAATTACAAATTTAAAAATCGCTAATTTTCTATATTTTTTCATTTTTTTTTACTTAAAATTGCCATAACTTTTTTAAAAATGATCGAATCAATATAATTTTTTTTTTTATAGATACCTTAAATATTTACCTATCATTTTATATATTTTTGTGAACATTTGACCCTTTAACAGCCCACAGGAAGGGTTTCAAAATGGTAGCTTTTTTACAAAAAATTAACTTTTTCAACTTAACTTTTGAAAATGTTCCGGAAAGACTGACAATTTTATATATACCTTAAATTAAAGCTAATGTAATATACTTTAATTTGAAAAAAAAAAATTTGACCTCTGGACTTGTCTTCATGGTGAAAATGACTACCGTATGCAAAAATATGCTATTTTTTTGAAAAAATTCTTGATATTATATTTTTATTTTTTAACATTATGATGCTATAACTTTTTAAAAAATGCATGAATTAATTCTATTCTTTAACAATAAATACTCTATATTTACCTCTTTCATTCGACATACTTTTTTTTTAAATCGGAACTTTTTCCCTTTATACAGGGGGGGTGCAAACCTTTTAAAATGCGTATAGAAAGTAGAACTTTTTCAACTTAACTTTTGAAAATGTTCCGGAAAGACTGACACTTTTATATATATCTTAAATTAAAGCTTATGTAATATACTTTAATTTGAAAAAAAAAAATTTGACCTCTGGACTTGTCTTCGTGGTGAAAACGGACATCAAAGTTAAAGAAAAACGTACGATTTCCGTGAAAAAAATCTCGATTTTATATGTTATATTATTTAATTTATATTTTATATAACTTTTGGAAAAATGTATGGATCTATATTATTATTTTTTTATAATAAATATTGATATACCCCTTTCATCTGGCACGCTTTTTTTGTAAATCGGATCATACCCCTTTAACAAGGGGGGTCAAAACTTTAAACATGCGTATTGTTACTACGATATTTTCAATTTAATTTTTGAAAGTATTCCGGAAAGACTGACACTTTTATATATATCTTAAATTAAAGCTTATGTAATATATTTTAATTTGAAAAAAAAAATTTGACCTCTGGATTTGTCTTCATGGTAAAAATGACTACCGTATTCAAAAATTTGCTATTTTTGTGTTAAAATTCTGGGTTTTGTATTTTATTTTATTTTAAAATACCTGACAAGGGGAATACAGATTTTCATAAATATTATATAAATTAAAATTAATATATCATAGAAAGTTAAACTTATTTAAATTTGTTTGCTTCGAGAAAAATAACGTTGAAATTTGAACTAGCTTAAAAGCTAATTTTTTCAACAGACTGTATCGACGTACGGTTGCCGACTTGGGAAAACTTGAGTTTTACGTGCTTGGGGTACAGGGTTCCAATGCGCGTATGGCAATGAATTTTTTGCATTTTTTCTTAATTCTTTTTAAGTTAGTATAAATTTTTAACTCGTCTGATTTTTATCACATTTAGATTCAATAACTTCAATAAAGATCAAGGATCCCATCACTTTAGTCGCCCCTTGTAAGAAGAAATTTCTTATTCGTATTAAAATTATTTTACTATATTTTAAGTTTTAGCTTCGATGCAAAGCTGAGAAGATAAATTTTTGTGACTATCATTTATTTTCTCTGCTCTAACTTGGCCTACTTTTTTCAACGATACGTCAAATGACTACAATTCGTATCTAGTTGAAGATATTACCCTCAAAAATTGAAAAAATACAATTAAAATCATTCATTTCTAATGTTTTCAAAGTATTTATTGATGAATTAAGTTTGATATGATAGGTTTCAACTACAAAATTTAATCTTTTTACTTTGTAATTTAATAATTTTTTTACTCTATTTGTGTGTGCTACTACTAGACTATAATATTACAAATTTTTTTGTAACATGTTGCTATATAAATCATTTCTAAAAAAAATGATTGTTAGTTTCTCCTGAAATAAGTATATAATTAAAATTAATTAAGTTCTGAATATTTCAATTGCAAAATCATTTAAAACTATAAAAGTTATTAGGAAATGATTACTATTACTTCTATTTAAGTTATCTATTACGATAAAAATACAAAAAAATATTGAGCTATTCTGATAAATTTACTATAAATAGTATTTATAAAAATTCCTATCTGCATATTAATCTTAACGGTACAATTTTTTTAATTCTCATAAAATTTTCTATTTAATAATGTCAATTAAAACTTGCCAATTGAGCTAAAAATTATGGTAAAATAAATTAATTTGTTTTTATTATAAACATTCACAAAAATCAACTTTAAACGATTAAACAAATAGGTTAAATATGTCATATTCCTTATTTTTATCATATTAATAATCAAAATCAATATTAATTTAAAACAATTTTGTTTTTTTGTTCTTAATTATTTTTTTTTTCTACGTAAATACTTATTTTTTAATAATAAGTAATAATATTAAAACTTAGAAGTTATAGAAAAAGTTTAATTGCACATTTGAAAACATCACGAAAAGTTGATTTAGAAAAGTATATTTTTGTTTCTGATGTTAGTTCCTTGTAGTCCAGTGTATAAAACTTATAATTTTATTAACTGTTATAACTTTAAAAGTATTGCATCAATCCCTTTTAATTTTTATACGCGTTAAATGTATATGAATATATAACTTCTTTTTATTTTTGTAATATCTCCGTTAAAATTACAATATTATATTATTGAATATCAATTTCATTCATTCTATGTATTGTAATCATGTATCTAATTGGTTAAAACTAAAATGAAATCTAATTAAGATAATTATTGGTAGATAACAACTATTAAATAAATAATACAACAGTTATTGTTTCTTAATACTGATAAACGGTGACATTTACTAAAGTAACGGTTAAAGATACTTAAGTAACTTAAAAAAATTTAATACTATTAATTTTGGGAAATCAAATAGATTTGAATTTTTAACTTCAATGCAAAGCTGAAAAGGTAATAATTTTACTATTAAGTGTTTTTTTTTTTTTGTGTCTGTTATCACATTTTCTCAACTCTCATCGAACCAATTATCTTTCAACGATACATCAAAATATCACGAAACATATCTAATCGAAGAAATTATCCACAAAAATTGAAAAAATTTCCCGCAATCCCCGTAAATTGGCAAAAACTCCAAAAAAATTACGAATTTAAAAATCACTAATTTTCGAATTTTTTTTCAAATATTTTTATATTAAACTGCTATAACTTTATAAAAAATGACAAAATCGATATATTTTTTGTAGATACCTGAGGTATTTACCTATCATTCTGTATATTTTTTTATAAATTTGATTTATTTGTTCACTGGGGGGGATTTAAAATGACAAATTTTTCATAATAAATTAACTTTTAAAAGTATTCTAGAAATACTGATACTTTTATATATTTCTTAAATTAAAGCTTATGTAATATACTTAATTATGAAAAAAAAAAAATTATTTTGATTTCATGTTGAAAACGAACATAAAAAGTTAATAAGAAAAATAGAACTTTTGTAAAAAAAAATTTTTTTTTTATTTTTAATTTTATAACACTAGCTTTTTGAAAAATGTATGGATCATTAAAATTTTATTTAGATAAGTACTATTTATATTCATCTTTTATGTGGCATATTTTTTTTTTTAAACGGACCACTACCCTTTATAAATTTATATATTATATATATTACACTTATAAATCCAAAAAGTTGTATTCAGGATTTAAATATGGAAATAGGAGATGACATACATAGCTAATTGTCATTTTTTATAAAGTTATAGCAGTTTAATGTAAAAATATTTGAAAAAAAATTCAAAAATTAATGATTTTTAAATTCGTAATTTTTTTGGAGTTTTTGCCAATTTACGGGGATTGCGGGAAATTTTTTCAATTTTTGAGGATAATTGCTTCGATTAGATATTATTTGTGACAGCTTTTGGAATAATCCATCAAAATTTTAAAATTAATCTCTATCACAGATTTGCATCGAAGCGTTTTTTCTGATAGTGATTTTAATCACTGTCAGATATCATCTATACTTGTCCCATCTATGCCTCGTCCACACTGTGCGGCTACCCAATTTGCTGGGTTTTTTTAAAATCAATTTGAAGTAAATGAGGCATTTTATTTTCTGCAAAAAAATATTACACATTTAATTTTCAAAGACATCAATTAATGCAAAGATTAGAAATTTCTCAGTAAATAGATTTACATAAAATTTAACTGTTCGTAGTTATAAAACTTAAAATAGATTAGACATTGCCTAAAATACTGCTAAAAAAAAAATTTATATACATGTGTATGAATTCATTTTTATTTTTATAAATACAAACATAGTAGGTAAGTTATTTGATGAAACACAGTTGCGAAGTATAGATTATGTAGTAAAAGTTGAAAACTTTTTTCTATCAATATATTATCAAGCAAATATATAAAAACAAATATGTATGGATGAAATTTCATGCACATAAACTTTATTAGTTCAAGTTTGAAAAATTGTATTCAGTTTGGTAGAATGTATACGGTTTAACTTTGAAAAAAGGATCTTTTTGATTCCTATCATAGTCTTATGTTTTTTAGACTTAATAATAAAGCGTACTGTTGGAGTAACTTATGATGAGCTCTTGGTTTTTGATTTATACTCAATATAACACGATTACATTATGAGCTACACATATGATAAACTTAAAATGAAAACATAATTCAGCTCTTTTTACATTATAATGCACAATTTATTTAAACATAGAATGATAAAGTAATACTGTGAAATAATCAGTATAATCTTGAAAAATAACCTAAAAGGCCTTAGATTAAATGTGTTTGTAATGAAATAAATTATTTAGGTTGCAAGTCCCGTTAGTATGAATAATAGACTTTGTTACTAACTCATAATATTATACAATTACATAAGCCACATATTAGATAGTTAATGTTCGTCGAACACACCATTAAGTATATTATAAGAAATAGTTAGGAATGCCAAGTCTCTAAGAATTTTGACTTATTAAAGGACAAAATTTGATTTACAAAAACTTAAATTCAGTAAGAAGTAGAAAATTCAGTTGGCTATGTATATAGCGGTGTCAAAATATTAAAAAAATAATGATTTTAAAAATAATTAAACAGAAATTAATTATTACAAAAAAATGAGAAAACGCGTTATTACCTGTCAAACCATTTTATATTATAACTCCAAAATAGTATAGTCAAGCAAATCGTGTACAAAATTATGTTACAACATTTTAGCATTAATAATACGTGGAATCAATGTGTTACAATGTATGGCTAATCTCTTATCGAAAATGCCAGAAAAATTATAAGGAATAAAATTTTATGATGTAACAGACCAAACTAACAGATCCTGTACGTGGGCCTTTAAATTTTCAATTGTTCATAGCTATGATTATACTGAATTTTGCAAATATTTTTGCAATCATTGTAATATAATAACACTTAACTTGTTCTATTTTTCAAATTTAATAAGGTTTTGGTTATATAATAACTTGTAAAAAATTAGCTAAAAATGTATGATTGATTTTTCCTTATTTTTCATAATAGACAGTGTCAACACTTTTTATAATAAATTACATACTGTTTACTAGATATATACTTTGGAGTAGAAATTTTATTCAGTAGAAAATTATGTATAATTAAAACATCTATCAAACATATTTTTGTACACTTACTGATATAGATTATAGGTGAATTTTATACTTATGCTTAATTTATTTTTAAAATAGTTTTAGAATAGTAACTTTTATAAAGTTTGTATAACGTGTAGTACATTAATTACTTTCGCTCAATATTGAATTTTATTCAGATGAATCTTAATATATTTACCGTTTATACTTTGAATAGCTTAAGTTTGATATTTGATAATATTGAGCGATTGTTAAATTTAAACTACTTATATAGTATGGGTACATTTTAATATGAACACCGTGTAACTTAAGTCTGAATTCCGTCATTACGTCGAATACATCTCGTGTATAATTGATTTATTTTGGATATAATGTATGTGTTTATAAAGAACAATTAAAGTGTAACAACCATTTAGGATATGTATTTTACGTTTTAACTTAATCGTTTAACTTAATTATTTCAACGTCCCAAAATTGCAACAACTCAAAAAGTTTAGTTCTTAAATTTTGAAATCTAAGTTGTAGTTGATTCTTCAAAATTTAACGTCGATAAATCCAATTCAATGCAACTAAGTTATTTTTTAGACAACGAAGTTTTTAAAATTAAAGTTTTCATTGAATATATCCGATATTCAAGAAAGGAAAAACCTTGTTTAAATCATTAAATGGGGAAATTAAATTGTTTGAATTATTGCAGTTTTGAACTGGCACATCAAGTTATGAAGGATATTTTTCATTTGTGATTGGTATATCTCTATGATATTATTGGTATAAATTAATTTTATTTACTGTATAATATTTCTTATAATGTTACGAACCATAATTTTTTAAGTCAAGCCGTGAAATATAAAAAACTACACATTTTGAATGAACAAATAAGAAAGTATACATGTAGTATTAACACTTTGATGCGTCATTACTATAGAAGAGTTAAAAATAAGTATGAACAAGGTTATAAATATATTACACAAACTCGTATGCGAATAATTGATAAACTAGAATCTTTCAACTTCTATTATTTTATTTTCTATTAAAGTATTGTATACCTAATAATTTGATAAGAAAGTAAAACTGCTTCATATTTCCTAAAATATCGTATTCCTAAATATACGTTTTTATAAAAATGTAATACATTAATCTTAACGATAAAGCTATAATTGACAATAATTAACGCATAAGGAGTAAATCATAAATGTTACAATTAGCTACCTGTTTTTAAAGTCCCGTTTATTTTATACACGTGTACAATTTCGAATAATTGTAATTTTAAAGTGAATAATAAGCAAATGAATAAATATGAATAAAAAATACGATCACTATCAATTTATCAAACTAAAAATATGTTTCCATTTGTAAAAACAAAATTGATACTCTTATAAGTGATGAACCTAAAATTAACTGATAACAAATAAATGTATAATTATAAATAACTAAAAAATCTAAAAAAAAATCGTTCAAAATTATTATTATTTTGAGAAATATTGATTGTATAGGTGAAAATAATTAACTTGTAAATTGGATATGGCGGATATAGCANATTAACTTGTAAATTGGATATGACGGATATAGGAATTGATAATTTCGGTACACAAAAATATTTAAATAATTACTATAACTTAATAGAAGCACATAAAATATTTAATATATTTGAGCATTTTTAGTTAAGCTTTAAATAAACTTTAAATAAACGTATAAAAAGGTTTATCGTTTAAATCATTTTGTTGTGAATTTTCCCCAGTTTCATAATTTATTTGATTTTCTGAAAATAAGTTATGGATAGAACAGTTAGTCAACAAATATGTTGTAATTAAAATTGACTATCAATAATTTAATTTTACCTTCCTGATAATCTATTGTTGTTAAGTTAGTTATGTATCTGAGTTCTAAATTGAAGAAAACGCAATCCAAAAAATAAAAAATGTTTTAATTTAACGTATTAAATTAAATATTAATATTTAAACCATAATAAAATTTACAAATAAATATTTACCTTCATTGTGCAGAATTGATATTAAATAAGCCTCATTTAAATTAGCATAACTAGTAAATCCTAAACAAATCATTAAAATTAAAACATTTGAAACGCTCAGATAAAATTACTCTAAGTAATAAAAAAAGTACCTTCTTGTTCGATGAATACGGTTTTCGGTAAAGTGTCAGTGGTTGAGTTATTTAAATTGATTTCTAAATAAAATGTTATAAATTTGTTACGATTTAATAAAAATAATGACAAATTGTTGATATTTTTTTCATAAGTATAACAAAATTTACCTATATAATCATCAGGTAAAGTAAATTCTAATGGAATAGAAACCATTTCAGTTTGGATATTATACAAGAAACCTAGTT
This sequence comes from Daktulosphaira vitifoliae, assembly GCF_025091365.1. Taxonomy (NCBI): domain Eukaryota; kingdom Metazoa; phylum Arthropoda; class Insecta; order Hemiptera; family Phylloxeridae; genus Daktulosphaira; species Daktulosphaira vitifoliae. The sequence continues at coordinate 11,933,568 of NW_026099574.1, read as the reverse complement.
TGAAAAATTTATTAATAATTGTATTGTATATTTTATTTCTAACTTGTACGTTAAGATAATGATAAAATTCTATGTTTGGATTATGAGATGATCTGTATTTGTATTCATTCCACAATGAGTTTAGGTCCACTTGTTCATTTAAGCAAAATGTATCAATTTCACTTTTTATAATTGTCATGTATTCATTTAAATATTTATTAATATACTCTAATACTGATTTTGTTATTTCAGGATCGTCCTGTGAGGGTTGCAATTTTTTTAAAGATTCTTTATTAAAACCATAAGATTCAAAAACATTACTCATCATATAACGAATTACAAGATTTTTATTCCATGGTTGAATATGGTAATTTTCGATAGTATCCATAGCTCCTTTCATTTTTTTTAACATTGGAATAATTGCAAAAGTATTATTTATAATCTCTACAGAACAATTATACATTTGTTTAGGGTCAGCAATGCTATGACAGTAGGTACATAAATTTTTCAGCATGAAGAAAATATACCGTAGATCGTTTGCGTATGAGCAACCAAGAAATAGAGTGCCAATTCTTATTCTTTTTGAATAATTATCGCGGTTAAAAGGCGATTTTAAAATATCTTGTATTATATAATCATCTTTAAAATACTTAACAATAGTAACGTCATTTAAATTTTGCCAGCATACATTTTTAAAAAAAGTGTGAATGAAATTTGCATCATGAATACTTTTGTTTTTTGAAAAAACTCTTGGTGCTTCAATAACTTGAACCGAGCATATTAAAAAACATATTATATTTTTTTTAAAAAGCAAAATCATTTATGAAAATAAAAATGAAAAATATTAATTCAGTAAATATGAGCTAATTAAGTTTTAATATAAGTGTTAAGAACTTCCAGTTTCAATATTTTTAAAAAATTTAAATAAAATTTTATAATATTACTAATATATAAGTTTTAAAAAAGTCATTTATGTCAATAACCTGCTTTTATTACTTTTTCGGTTATTATTATTATTATAGACTATTATTCATACTAGTATATAATATGTATACAGTATACATATTTCATCATAACCACTAAATTATTTACAGAATAATAATTTAAAAAATTTTTTTTATTTTTTGATAGTTTTATTTACATATTATTTTTGAATTATTAGCTATGTAATACAGTGATATAGTAATGTATTATGTGTAATATAGTGATTAAAATCACTATCACAAAAAATGCTTCGATGCAAATCTTTAGATACTATTGATTGTTGTTATTTTATTATTGTTCACTTTTCAATGTAGTAATATAAAACACAATCAAGTACGTAATTTATTCTACGAGAATGCAGAGAAATATTTTGGATACCAATTAAAACAAGTCAAACCAGGCTTACTGACATTTCTCCGTATTCATTTAATTTAGTTAACAAATATAACAAAACAAGAATAGAATAGCTTATATATTTACATTGTTAAAGACGAGATATAAACCTATAGCTCTTTATTTTACATCTACGGCATTAGAAATCCTAAAAACAAAACGACTTTTTGAGTCAGTGATTAATATGTACGTAGTTTGGACTGTATTTGACACGTATATTAAACAAAAACTTGAACTTAGTCCATCAATTATTTAGAAAAGTATTAATAATGAATATATATTTTCATGGATAAGTCACTAAAAATGAACAATAGTTAAGTTTCCACTAGTCATGTAAGAAAATTGATGAAAATTTGCCCAAAGACAATCTACATTTAGTTGGGCAAGGTTATTGTTTATGATTATTGTATCAATCTATTNAATTATAAGACTTATATATATTTGTCAAAATAATTAATACAAGTTATAGAAATAAACTCAGTATGTTGCCCCTCATATCTGTATTTTTATTTATTTAAATTAACTTAAAATATCGACATCAACAAGGAACATCACAATTCATTCTATCTATCTACGAATCCATTTGGACATCAAGGTAAGTGTAGTCTTAAGACATGCACTATATTCATGTAATATTAAGAAATAGGACAGAGTGGATAAGAGGTAGGATTAAGATGATATGAATGAATCTAATACAATTCAAATAACTTATAATCCCTTTCCTACTATCTCTATCTTATCGCCTCCCCTTATTTTATTTTTATTACAAAGTGGCGACCAACTCGTGGCTTTGAATCTACTTCCCAAATACCGAGATCATTACAATATTTTTCTTCAATGTTCCTAATTTTTGTAATATAATATACATTACAAATGTCAGATTTAACGAAACAAAATCTTATATCAGTAGTAAAATATATGATCGGCATAGTAACTTTTCAAATAAAAAACAGAACAATTTCAACTCATCATCATTTAATGATATATCTAGCAGATATACTTTGGGTTTCTACTCTTCGCCTTAACATAAACGTACAAAATACGTTACTTATTCAAAAATTTATAAACACTTTTATAGATAATCGCACAATCTTTCCTATTACAGAAAGTATTATTTTAACTCATCTCACATTAATACTTGATTATTTATTTAAACATTCATCATATCAAATTTCACAAATTTTATTTAAAGACGAAAATATTTCATGCGTAAATCCTGAAACAGTTAAAAAATAATTTTATTCCCAATAATTTACTTAATACAAAATTTTATATAAATTTTATTTTTATTACTATCATTTCTTTTTTTTTAAACAATACTTAATTATAAAACTGTGTCATATTACTTCTAATTTAATTAATTACAAAAATACATTCATATATTTATTTGTATTAATTAATGTAATAAATGGAAGAATCCTCTACTGATTCAGATAAAATTGTTCAATACACTCAAAATTTAGCTTTGTGGATAAAAAAAGCCCCATATAATTCAATAGTAGAAGAATTAACTAAAAGAAAATTAAGAATCGACGGTTCAATAACTATTCTTAAAGACAGACTCCAACGTTTCCTTTTAGGCGAGTTTATAGAATCTGATTTTGAAGTTAATCATCAACCTCCCAAAAACATGAACGAGCGAATTCCATTTTGTCAACCTGACAAATTTTCTGGCGCGATTCACGAAAGCGTGGATGCCTTTTTAACTAAGTATAACAGAGCTAGCGATATAAATAATTGGTCACCCGATCAAAAGAAGTCATTCTTAGCTATTTATTTAACCGATACTGCTCTAATATTTTATGAAAATTATGAAAGGGAGAACCCCTCAGTAAAATGGCCTGACCTAGAAAACGCCATGCGTATTGAATTTGAACCCACTGCACAAAATCACATGCTTAGAATTATGCTCTCTAAACGTAAACAACTCCCAGATGAGTCCATTGCCTCTTTCATTAATGACACTGAAAAATTATGTAAGCGCGTAGATCCTAAAATGTCACAATCTGAGTTAGTACATAATATAATGAAAGGTTTACATCCAAAAATAGCTCGATATGTCGGTATATTAGACAACAATAGTTTAAAAGATTTAAAAGCTAATATAAGAAAATACGAATCCGTTGAATTTATGTTACAAGGGGATACTATACAATCGAAAGACGATATAAAACAGCGAATAACTAGCGAAAATATTTATCAAATCGGTGAGCAAAATAAAATGCAACAACAGTTAGATAATATAACTTCACAAATTTCTAAACTTCAGTTTTTTATTACAAAAAACAATAATGATAACACCGACAACAGCAAACGTTTATTTAATGGCACGCGGCAAGAATACTATAATACGCGTCGAAACAACAACAATTTACGTTCGGGAAATAATTATTTACGTCCAATATTTTATTCACGCCAAAATTATAACGATACTCGCGCAAATAATTATCAACAAAATAATACGCAATATGCTAATAGAAATTACAATAATAATTATAGTCCCAGAAATACATATGAGCGAAAGAATAATTGTATATATTGTAATCGCAATAATCACAAATCGGAAAATTGCAACTTGATCTGTGATTTATGTAATAAACGATATCATACAAGGGAGAATTGTTATCTCAACAAAAATTCTAACTACCAAAAAAACACGCGCCAAGGTCAAATGCAATAATTGGAGATTATATGCATTCACCTTCTTCTCCAATTCCTAATAAAAGTACTAACACTGACACAAACAACATTTTTATAATTCTAAATCGCGATAGAAAAGCTAATGCATTATATATTTTAGCTAAATTAAATAACGAACCAATAGAAGTCACAATAGATTCAGGTGCAAATATAAATTGTATAAAACCTGACATCATAGATTCATCTAATATAAATAAAAATCACAATTATAAATTATCCGGTGCAGATAAATCACCATTAAATTTATTGGGAACAACCACAATTAAATTAGAAATAGAAAATAAATTTTATCAAATACCAGTGTGCGTTATAGAAAATTTAAGTAGTACAATTATATTAGACAATGAATTTTTATCTCAACATAACGCAAATATAAATTATGCTAAAAAAGTCCTATTTTTAAACTAAATCGAAACCCCTATAATGAGTAGTAAATTTAAAAACACAATAGAAAATATAAAAAAAAACATGGATCATATAAAAAGCACCAACTGTTGTAAACAAAATAACAATATCAAAGAAACATTTATAGATATTATGAATATTCCCAATAATTACACCATAGCTTTATGTACATCTACTGACCTAAAATATAAATCTAAAATATTTGAAAATGTTACTAATAAATTTGGTAACATAACGGATTTGCTAAAAAATACTAACATATATTTAGGTCAAGTAAACACAATAATATCTGATAAAATAATACACTTATTAATAACAAAAGAGTTTTGCGATTCTCAGGCTTCATACCTAGATCTCTTCGAAAGTCTCTTTAATCTAAAAAATATTGCTTTAGAACAAAAGTTTCCTTTCATAGCATTTTCTTCCGTAGATTTAATTTGTGATGGCCTATATTGGGACACAATCAAAGACATAATATTTGAAATATTCCAAAATCAACCGATAGATATATTAATCTGTTACCCTATACTTTCAATACCTAAACACAATAATGACATTATATCTAACGTGCAATCTTCTATAAAAAACCTTAAGAAAAACATTAATTCTATTATTAATGATACTTCTACATCAAAATTTATGAATGTGTTTTCACAATATCAATTAGGGGAAGATGTTCCTTCTGACGGACGATGTGGAATTTATGCGTTAATAAATTCTTTGAACTCATATGGAAACCAAATAACAAATTTAGCTAAAATATGTAAATTATTAGATCTGGAAGAACTACCTAACTACTGGTGGCATGGCGATCAATTAGCAACGTTATCGANTGGCATGACGATCAATTAGCAACGTTATCAAATTTTTATGGCTTTGATTTGTACATCTATATAAAACATTCCAAATTAGGATATGTATATGGCCCTGGTGATAGGCAATTAATAGTTCTTTACCTTGTAAATGAAGGTACACACTGGATACCAGGTATACTAAAGAAAAACAATAAAAACATTTCTAAAATCCCCACTAATATTATACATACTACTAATTTTATATCTTTAGAATCAGTTAAACAAGACATTAAAACATATATAGCGCAAAATAAGACTCAAAAGCTAGATGTTAGCACAATTCTAGACAATAACAAAGAGCGTGTTTATAACTCCGAGGGTACAGAAATAAAAATATCACCACATTTAACAGTCGAACAGCATAACACACTTACAAATCTGATTAAGAATTATACACATTTATTCACTACCGATTTAAGCAAAGTACACCCAGCTAAGGTAAAACCATGTCAT
>NW_026099574.1:11923293-11927700 GCF_025091365.1 Daktulosphaira vitifoliae | reverse complement strand
TCAAAATAAAATCACGTAATGTAATGTATTATGTTTTGTAAAAATGTAATTATATATATATATATATGTCTTATAAAAAAAATTGTACAGTTTCAATATTACATTATTATATTTGATTTCCATTTAATGAGAAAAAATGAATAATTGTTTGATTATCAATCATGATTATAAATTAAAATATTTAACTCTATACGTATATTTGACAAAACTTCAAATAATCATAATGCAAATGAAAAAAAATTGAACTATTATTTAATGAATTGACTGCATATTTTTAATCGAGTTAGTTAAGTTTAAAACCAATTTACTTAGCAGAAGATTTTTGTAAGTTTATGATAAATCATAAACTATTGTCCACTATTAACTTATAACTGCCTTGTGTTTACTTAATTTGACTAGAGCGTAGGAGTATTGCAACAAAATATTTGGGAACTCTAATTACATAATTTTTTACCTAATCTAAAAAAATATTTCTATACAACAAGAAATACAAATTAATTCATTTTCGGTATAGTCTATGGCAGAATTTTAGGAGACAAAGCCCCCTCAAGTCTCTCCAGATTGCGGTCAAATCCAAACTGGACTGAATTAAGTTCGTTACCCACCTTTGAACAATGAAATGATATTAAATCATATTTTTGTTTGATTTCATATGAAACTAATTGTAAAGACAGTTTTAGAGAATGGGATACCGAATATCTTTATAAACGCATCTGTTTAATAACGAATACTATCATCATAAAAGCGTACCTATATATTTTTTAACTAAACTATTTGATTGTTATAGTATTAATGTGCTTACAATGTTATAATAAGCACTAATAAGGAGAGGTAAAAAAGATTTTACGTCTGAAAATTGGAATCGCTCTTCTTTCCCCTCCAAAAAAAAATTTAAGGGCTCACACCAGTTATGTTACCTTTATGTACCTATTTTATCAAAAGTCGGATACATTTCGGGGATCTTTATTGTAATAATTATTCGTTAATAGACAGTAATCAATTATAACGCTATTTTATTATATTAATTAATATTTATTAATTAGTGATAAGGGTTATATTTTTCCATCAGATAATATATTGCTACGATATTCATCTACTCCGAAATTTGATAATTTTTTAATCGATTTCGCGAATAATCGATATTCGGAGCTGATTTCATTCGGAGCAATCAATTAATAGTCCTATTCGGAGTATTCGTCGTCGTAGTAACATCCAAATTTTTATAACCAGGTATTCGTAGTAATTGTTGTCGGAGTAAATGTATTCGGAGGATTTTTTTACAGTGTCGGAGTAAATGAATGTCGGGGCATCATCAGTTCGTGGCAATCTCCGGAACCCGTTTTTACGTCGTCGTTTATTTCTCATTATTTCGTTATTATTATTAGTAGTTAATGTGATTTCGTAAATTTTCTACTACTATGGCGATTATATTAATCGAAACTCGCGATTGGTAATTTTACGGCGATTACGATCAATGTAGTTTATTAATTGTCGATATTGTGACGGTCTTATTGAATTTGATTTTGTAATTTTTAGAGGGCGTTTGTCGTGTGGCCGGAAGACCGCTTCGATAATGGTTCGACCCGTTGGCCGAGAGTGCTGGCTCAATCAATAGTGCTGTTAACAATCTACAACGGATTTATTAAACGGGTAACGCATTTCTGTTCGTTAAAAAAAAACCTGTGCGCTGACGTTTTTACAACGATTGTAATTCATATATAATTTCAAAATCGTTTATATAATCGTTGTAACGCCAGTATTAATCGATTTGATATTATAATTTTTAGACGGCGTTTGTTGTATCCCGAGGAATGTTTCAATAACGGCTCGGCCTGTTGGCCAACAGTGCTGGTTCTAATGGACAACGGATGTATTACACGGGTAATTCCTTTTTTATTTGTTAAATAATATCGGTCGGTCAATAATTAATGTAGATTTATCATGGTGGTAATGGCACCGATAAATTAATTTTCATCTTGTAATTTTTAGACTCACGTCCGTTGTGCCCGTATGAATATGCTGGAAATCGCTGATGGTTTTAGTTTTTTATTACGAGGGTAATTCAAATTTACACCAAACCCTACCCGACCCGAAGAGTGCTGACTCTAATTCATAATTAGTTGTATCGCACAGGTAACTGATTTTTACTTATTTTATTTGAAATAAATTTAATTAATTTGCTCGCTTTAATTATAATTCAAATAATTATTAGGTATTTCCAGAGTTGTTAAAATACGGTATTTTATTTTTTTGTTGTATAATATCGTATAATACACGTATAATACTGTATAATACCGTATAAATTCTTGTAGCACCTTAAAATTTGGGAAAAAATAAACTTTAGAGTGATTATTTTTCATAAAACTCAATAAATAAATGAGTACTTACTGAAAAAGCCTTTAGCAAAATTGATGAAAACAAAATGTTCAGGGAGTAATTAGTTAAAGTATTGAACTAAGATATTTTTCTATCCAGAATTCCTCTCTAAAGGATGATTTAGTATCAACTAAGTACCAACTATAGTCAATTTGCAATCAGATACCACCCATGATGTTAATGGTCTGAGAACTCTACTTTTTTAAACAAGAATAAATACACAATTGGAATTTTACCACATTAAAAACTTAAAATTTTTAATAACTTAATAAATAAAATAATAAAACTTAATTTTTCTTAAAAAAAAAAACCTATCCTTTAAATAAACTATTAAAAAATTAAAATATGGCATCTTAATATTAATCTTAAAATCTATAATTGTATTAACGTTTGTTACCTTAAAAAAAAATAACTTAAGCACCTTATCGATTATAAATTTTAGTATCACAGAGTACTAAGAATTAATTTTTATAAAGTATGAAATATTTTATAATCTTAATTTGTATATGTCATGACATCATCAAATAGTTCATCTGTTTCATTCTCGTTTTTGCTTTGATAGACAACCCATCTTAGTTCGTAATTTGCAAATAATACTTTAAACTTAAACAATTTAAATCACAAAAAAAATACTTTTACCACAGAATAGATTCACCTGTTCTGTGCTTTTATTTTCTTCCATTTGAACTGACATGCGTTGGAGCTTAAAATGTGACAAGATTATTGTGTGGTAATACTAAAAACATACTGAGACCACGGTTATACCGTACACAAGTCCATTGCTTTTGTTTGTTATGATAACCATGTTTCCCTGGCGTATCTGACAACTAATTATGTTTTAAAAATATATCTGTTAATCTACAATAATAATCACAATTATAGATAGATTTAAATCTAATAATGCAATCCAACTATAACATTAATTACAATTGCGTACATCAATTAAAATAAAATCCAAAAGAATATAAATATTGATAAAGCTTTTTTTTTTTTTTGATACAGCCGGTATAAAATAATTTTATACGCATGTATCATACCGTATAATACACATGTATAATACCGACTCACATCTCTAGGTATTTCATTTATTATTGATGACTCTTTATGATTATTTCTTATTGAAATAATTTATTGACAATTTTACAGCAATCGTAATAATAATAATAATGTTGTAGTTATATTATATAATGGTAATGGCAATTTTTAGATTGTATCCGTTGTGCCCGGATAACTGAGCTATAAATGTTGACTGTCGTCGCTATTGGATTTATTGCAAAGGTAATTCATTTTCATTTGTTAAAAAAAAATTATTGCTATTGACTTTTCTTAAAATAGAGTTCCTACTTTTGCATTTTAATCAATTTATTTAGCATATCTTAATCATCAGGTCGATTTGTATTTCATTTATTGGTGCAATTCGTGCTACATCAGTCTATATAATCTCTTCCTCTATATATATCTCTCTCTTCCTCTGTATATACAGGGTGGCCCACCACTCACTGACAACTTAAATAACTTTTGATCCAGTTAATATTTTTAGCTGATTTTTTTTTTAAATATTAGTTAGACGTTAGGTCTATAGCTATATCTCAATAATTCATTTTTTTACATTTTATTAAAAATATTAATTATTTTTAAATTTTAAATAAAATGTAAAAAAAAAATCTATGATAGGTATTTTGTAGAGTAGAATTTAAGAAAAATTTTAGTAAATAAAATATCTTATTAATATTCAATAGTAAATATTCTGTAGCGTTTTGAAGTTTGTGAAATTTTGAATTTTCATGTACTATTTTACAGTATTAAACATTGAAATACGTATTGAAAAAAGGACAGAAGAAAACGCTATCTCTTCAATATACTTTTGAATGAGAGTGATAAGTAATAATTTCCTTATCTAATTTCTTATCATGGTATTTATGCCAAGTTTGTAATGTATACACACTATCATCATATGTATACACAGTAATCATGAAAAGATAGCGTTATCTTCTGTCCTTTTCTCAATACGTATTTCAATGTTTAATACTG
>NW_026099574.1:11912721-11923103 GCF_025091365.1 Daktulosphaira vitifoliae | reverse complement strand
TTTAATTTGTTTTTGTAATTTTTAGACTGTGCTACCGTTGTGGTGCCAGGATAAGAACACTGACCTAGAGATTGATTACAGTCATCGCTATTGGATTTATTGCAAAGGTAATTCGTTTTCATTTGTTAAACAAAAATTATTCCTATTGACTTTTCTTAAAATACAGTTCCTCCTTTTGCATTTTAATCATTAGTTTGCTTTATATATCATTTATTGGTGTGCAATATGTACTACATCAGTCTATAAAATGTATATACATTTTTTATTACTATTATTTTTTCACAGCAATTACAATAAAAATATTGTAGATTATATAATATATTATGGTAATGGCTATATTAATTTAATTTGTTTTTGTAATTTTTAGACTGTGCTACCATTGTGGTTCCAGGATAAAGACTGAGCTAGAGATTCATGGCAGTCATCGTTATTGGATTTATTGCACCGGTAATTCATTTTCATTTGTTAAAAGAAATTTATTTCTATTGACTTTTTTTAAAATAGAGTTCATCTTTTTACATTTTAATCAATTTATTTAGCATATGTTAATCGTTAGGTTGATTTGTATTTCTTTATTGGTGTGCAATATGTAGTAATATGCAACATACAAATATGTACTTTTTTTTTAATTAATTTTTTGTTTGCAAATACTACATTTATAATTGTGATTTCCTTTATGATTAAAGATGAACTCTATCTTAAAATAGAGTTCATCTTTATACGTTTTAATCGATATACTTTGCATATTTTAATCATCGGTTTGATTTGTATTTCATTTATTGGTGCAATTTGCACTACATCAGCCTATACAATTTCTATATGTATATATATTTTTACACTTATATACTTTATATTGTAGATATTTTATTTTTATTATAGTAATGGCAGTATTAATTGATTTGACTTTATAATTTTCAGTCTGGGCATCTGTTTTGCCCGGTCGACTGTGATTGATTAGCGGTCAACTGACCCAAAGAATGCTGGCTCTAATTCATGTTGGTTGTATTACACAGGTAACTGATTTTAACTTATTTTATTTGATATAAATTTAATTAATTATTGGGTCCGTCCGTCAGGTATTTTATTTATTGTTGATTACAATGTAATGTGTACTGCATTGGCCGATAAGATCCAAATGTTTTTGTTTTTTTTGTTNGCATTGGCCGAGAAGATCCAAATGTTTTTGATTTTTTTGTACGTGTATATTTATTTATATTCGGTTATGCGATTATTTATCGAATTGTGTGCAATGGAGTTCATCTTATTACATAAACAGCACAATTGCTGTTAAATATAAATTACATTTAATTTATATGAATATCTTTTTTGACATTATTATTTAATAAAATGTGTATTGGATAATAGTACGACAAATGAAATATATAAATCTTTTTTTTTTCTCCTCTATTATAGTAGTGACTATATTAATTAATGTGATTTGTAAATTTTAGATAGTGCACGGCCTTTGGTAAATTTCACTTCTGTTGATGTGTTGATAGTTCTGTGCTGTTGGTTTTTTTTTTAGCCTATGCTTGCCATCCTTTACTGTTTGCCGTTCCTCCAAAATTGTACTGTAAGCTTTTTGTTAGANTCCAAAATGGTATTGTAAGCTTTTTGTTTGTTATCTTGGATTTTATTTTGATTTATATTGTTTACTTTTTAGCCTGTCAAACCTCGATTCCATAAGATATTGCCATTCGACAATGGAGGATCATCAAGATTACTATGTGCAGTCTGCTTAGGAGTTCATCGAAAACGTTTATTCNCGTGCAGTCTGCTTAGGAGTTCATCGAAAACGTTTATTTATTTACAACATAATTCTTTTACCAATATTATTGTATTGATTTAGGTTTGAGTCTCTCATTAAACCGTATTTTTCTAATGATAATTATATCGATTTGTACTTCGAGTATATTACTTCAATAAGAACGAAATTTTTTTATGTGTGTGATCGTGACAATAAATAAACATTAATTAATAAAGAAACGTTAATTTTTTTTTATTTTTAAAAGAAACTAATTTATTTTAATTAATATTTATTATTCTATGTTGACAATATTATTTACCATAGGTCAAAAAATAATAAATTATTAATTATAATAATGCATTCAAGTTTTATTTCGAGTAGNTTATAATAATGCATTCAAATTATATTTCGAGTACTGTATTTCAATATGAATAAAAAATTTTTTTATGTGTGTTGTTGCCCAATAATGAAACATGATTTTTCCTATTTATATTACTTTTTTATTTGAAAAAATAATAATTATGTGTGCAATATTTTTAAATACATTAAGACTTCATTATCTGATGTTGTATCAGATTTTACATTTTATGTATGGCAATTATCGTACACGGTGACTCTTACTTAGTCAATTATTATACATTGAATTTCCGATTCATAATCGTTTTGTTCGAATGACAAACAATTCACTATTGTATTATTTTACAAGTTTAAATATTTATTTATTTAGCGAATACTTGGAATATTCGTTTTTGACTACTCCATTAGATACATTCGACGTACTTTAATTTCGAATACTCTACTTTAATATGAAATATTAATCGGTTTTAGTGAGTATTCTACTTCTGTATATATCTCTCCACGAACCCGATCGACGCGTCGGGCGTGCTACCGATTTCTCCTGTTACTGTTCAACGCAACGTATCCGGCGCAGCCGGATACCCCTTTCCGTAATCTGTTACCTACTTGGTAACTGGCCTTTGCCGCCCCTTCTCTAGATCGCGTAGCAAACCCTTGATTTCCGTAGCGAGACGTACGTTCGAAACGTTTGGACTTTTTTCCGAAATCATCTAACTTCGCTTTTGCAGCCTCTGCTAGAATAGTGGACGGGTTTGGATTTGTTGTGGGGTGGGGTTGCACTTTTTTCCCATCCCACTTTGCTGGGTTTCACGTGGGTTTGAATTTGTTAGGCTTACTTTGCTCGATGGGGTTACACGTGGGTTTAAATTTGTTGGTTTTGCTTTGCTCGATTGGGTTGCACTTGCTCCCGATCCCTCTTTGCTGGGTTTCACGTGGGTTTGAATTTGTTGGGTTTACTGTGTACGATGGGGTTGCACTTTTTTCCGTTATCATTTGCTTCCGTCCCCACTATCCTTTGTTAGAAATGCGGAGCATTTCTAGTTGTTCTTCTATTTTCATATTAATTTTATTTAAAAATGAAGAAAATATTGTCATAATATGGGGTATTACCTAAAATAAACATCATATTTTTTGTATAGAACAATCAACTATTCAATAAGTTAAAATAAAGTAATTTATCTATTAAATCTTACATCAATGTTTTTACTAGAACCTTGATGCCCATACTTTTGTAATGTACATGTGTATAAATTTAAAATATCATTAAATTTTTCAGTAGAAATTTCTGTATTATTCACTTGTAAAATAGATTATAATAACCAAGACATAAAATTTTCCATGCATGTTTTTTCACATGATTCTTATTTTGGAATTATCATAATTAGTATTTTAGAACATTTTGACACTAAATTAAACTCTGATGAATCAATTTCATGACAAACTTGAAGTACACAAAGTATGTTATTCTACAAAATTAAAAATAAGAATGTGTGACAAAAAAAAAGGTTTATAATCTATAGATTTGAAAAACTATTGTTTGAATAATTAAATTGAAAATCACTTGATTTTTTATTAATGTAGATTTTAAACCATATCTCAATTTATCTAAACTTTTTGTAACATTGGAAACATCGGAATTTTGCCTATGATCTGCAATGACAATGGCTAATGATGATTAAATGAATCTATTTCTATATTAAAAATAAATTATGACAGATTTTTTTAATAGAAATTTTTATATACAGTTTTAATTATTATGATAATACTGAGGAACGGAGATGGTGATAATCATTTTTATCATTCAAAAAATATGATGATAACTCGAAGCAATTAAAAACAAGTTTTTATTTACTGAGAGAATTACTGGTACAATATTATTATTTAACTTTCATGTAAATTTTTTGTAAATATTTTTAAAATTAAGTGTTCTATATTCTTTGCAGTCAATATTTTTTTTCTATGGCCAATAATTTAATTTTGTAACTGATAATTATCTTTAACTATAATTTCTAGTATAATTCTAATATTTTGGACAGTGCTCTAACTGAGAAAGTACTATTAGCTACTGGTGGATATGACCATACAATAAAATTATGGCATACTAATACTGGAGTTTGCAATAGAAATTTAACTTATTGAGATTCTGTATCCTTTAGATCATCATATTTTTAATTTAGTATTATTTATTATGTCATTAATGTAACAAAATCTTTTAAAATGTTGAGCGTTACTTGTAAAATTTTTATAATTCTGAAACAATTAATAGTACTTATAAAATTAAAATTTTATAAATATGTTCCTTAGTTGTAATAAACAAAAAAAAATAGAAAGAATGAGGGATAGAAAGTGGGAGGAAAAGAATGAGGGAGGTATCTCGGGGTCGAACTATATTTATTTATTAAATAATAAAATATCCCTACCTCATTTATTCCTATTCTTGTTTATTACGTGATTTTTTTTAGAAGTAAGACATGCAAATAAATATTCGCACTTACCTTTATTTCCATTAGTAATTGACTGAGTTGGTTTTATGGTGATTTCTTCCTTCAGTGTTAACAGTCGTTTATACTGTCTTGCGTTTATTTCGATTAATTAATATCTCTGTGTATATAAGACTTAGAAAAAAAAAGGGATTCTCTACAATGGGACATGCGTATATTATAATTTGTCACCTTTTTTTTGTTTTCTTTAAATTCCTTTTATATTATACTATGTTTTTACTAATAATATTTTCGATGAATTCCCTACAGTCGATATCGATATTCTTAAAATTCACTCTGAACTAGTCAAAATATAATTATAAGAATATGTCTATCTATGTTCAAAATATAATTAACAAGACTGTGGTGGCCCAGCGTTTCTCAGCGCAAAGCCTTGGCTGGCGCGGACACAGTTACCTCGTTAATATATTTTAAATATTATTTCAATACACCTTTTACTATCCTTTACGTCAACTGCCTACACGTTACCGAAAGGTAACTGGTATAGTCCTTTATGGCTGGCGGGTACACACGCAGAGAATATTTCCAAGGTGTAGTTTCCTATCTTACGGACTATATATTTTATGATGAACTTTACCCGGACTATTAGCTCTAGAACTAGCTTGTCGACGGATATAGCGCACTTCAAAAATACTCTTTTTATAAGTTTAGTACTACTCTGTACCTCAACTGCCTACACGTTACCGAAAGGTAATTGGCATAGTCCCTTAGGGCTGGCGGGTACACAGGTTTAAAGTACTACTACTAAAACTAATTAATTCTAATCACAAATTATGCTTCTCTATTTAGTTCGGCACATTTAAGGCTGTCCATAAATGTAGGGCATAATAAGCTTTATTATGAATATACGATAATGTATAAGGCTATTATGCCTGTATAAATAAAATTACGCTTCTTCACTCTTTTCGGCTCATTTGAGGCTGTCCAGAAATGAAGGGCACAATAATATTTAAAACCTTTATATAAAAATAAAGATAATGTCTATTTGTCGTGAGAACATTAGGTGATAATAAAAATAAATAAAAACTTGTTCCTGTGTAAAATATTAATTAATCATCCAAGACAATGTTCACCACTTAGGATGATACATGTAAAAAAAAAAACTAAGTCACAGGGACAAAATATTTACTTATACTGGCGCAGATTCCATGTAAGAGAATATTTAGAGGGTAGTCGTCGTAGCCGTCATCGCAGTCCCAGTCTCAGCCGCAGAAAATCGTCCCTTTTTACGAGAAAAAATGGCTTTTTATACGCCGGATGAAGTAAGCCAGCGATCTCTATTGAAATTCCTAAGATGTTGGATAATTATTTGTGATTGGTTAATTGTGATAGAAACCCTACCGTGGGCGTAGTTAATGAATTTTAGGGGACTGGTTTGAAACATGTGTTGATAAATAGTCATTTTTATTACCCTAAAAGGGAAACATTCCTTAGATGATTTATTGCTTTATTCATATATATGTGATATTTAGTACATGTGTTAATAATTGTACTACATAGTTTATTAGTTAATGTAATTTTATTTAATTACCTTAACAAATAACTACAATCAAATTTTTCAACATATTTTTTACACAACTGTGTTAATTTAATTATTAAATTGGATAATGCATATCAACTCTTGTAGAAAGGAATTGTTTTGAAAACATTGTTTGAAAAAATGTCAAAATAACGTTCAAAACGGCCGCCGGGGATTAACGTCCGTTCTTAGATAATGTACCGAAAAAAAAGGGATGGTACGGAATTCGAACCCGCGCGATCCAAGGCGTTGTAGAGACTGATCTTACTACTAGGCCATCGTGCACTTATGATTCAGATCATAATACACTTTCATATAGGTTAATAACGTGCAGCTGAGGGAAACACAAAACCACATCATATTTTAAAAACATATGAACAATTTTATTAAATGTCAATGTGGTAAAAATCTTAAATAAAGTAGTATATTACACTTTTTACTCTATGTCGTTGCATATTAAAGCGCTAAATAATACAAAATCAAACAACATTATAGTTATGGCAGAGTATTTCTTGAATTTCATATTTGTTTTGTGAAGCCATAAAAAAAGGCTAGCTATTAAAAAATTTGTTTTTTTTTTGTTGTTTGTTTTTATGTGCACCTGTTAAACGATCATTTATTTATATTTTCAGAAATTAATAGTAATTCAACGGAAAATTTAACTCCTTCATTACCAGATGAAAATGTTGAAGAAGATTTAAATTCCATTGATAAAATAAAAAAAATAGTTATTACATATATGTTTGTTAATTTGAGATAATATAATATACTGGAGTATTTATTATTATTTCGAATTTAAACTTAATTCAAATAGTAATCGAAAGATTACTATAAGCATAATTTGTTCTTATAATTAAAGATAATGAAAATAGTATATAAATTAGAAAATAAGCTAATTAAGAAAACCAGGCATTGATAAAAATTTTAAAACTAGTATCTCGAAGGTTAATATTTGTATATGTATGTGTTTGAGGAAAAGTATGATCCATAAATGTCTAATAGATTTTATTAAATGACCATTTGAAACACGTGAAAATGTTAAAGAAGGTAGGTTTGTTTTGGGTTTTTAAACAACATTTTGAAATTTATTAAATATAAGTATAATATAAATTATATCTTAAAAATAAGATATAATTTTAAATAATATAGATTTTGCACAATAGTTATTTTTTTATCGTAGTTATAATTTTTGGTTACCTTTAGTTAATTTTGTATAGATGTAAATTTTATAAAGTTATTTGAGTAAAAAAAACCTTTAGTTACTTATTTTACAGTCGTTAAATACAACTAGTTGGTTCAGTTAAGTGATAAAATAATCAATAATTTTTTATTTACTCCTTTTATTTTTAACGACAAGTTAAAAGAAATCAACTTATTAAATATTAACAAACATTTTTTAAACTATATATATTCAACATTAGTTGAATTACAGGAATACAATCGGAAAATATAGCACACAAACACAATATATTTTGAAAATAAATTAAACACTTATAGATTTTTAATTATTATTTTTTACATGTATGTTACAATTATTTATAACTTTAAATATATCTGTTCGTATAAATAAGATACAATTATTAGGTACTCAGTTAAAACTTAGGTGAGTAATAGTTTTATTGATAAACAATTGCAATCAAGGGCGTACTAGCCCATTGGCTACTGTACTACAGCACAGTATTTCGAAAACATTGTGCCTACGACCAAAAAGCGCCCGAGTATTAAGAAGGTGCCGCGACCACAATTATTTTATTAAATTGTACATTAAACAGTTAAATACGAATATTTAACATGAATCCATAGATAGTTAATTGGTAAAATGTTTAGAAGGGCTAGAAAAATTTAAGCATATTGATCAAGGAGCTTACTTTTTATAATTAAAAAAAGTACGGGTTTATAACATTAGAACATCCTAATGTTCTAAATGATTAAATTAGTCTCAAATAACTGAATTTATGAGAAAAAAAAGTTCTTGAAAAAATTATTTAGGCCGATAAACGTAACGATGTAGGTCGAAATTTTTTCTAATACGGTAGGACAAATACACCTCAAATACCATCTCTGGTATTAAAATTATATCATGTGTAAGTTTAGTTGGTATACAAGCTTTTCCTTTATTTACAATAAAAAACAATTAGTATATATTTAATGTGCACTTGGACGGTAATTTATAAAGGGTTCTAAAAATATTATATAAATATATTTACAATTTAACAATTTACAATGACTTAGATCAAAATTTTAGGAACAATGCTCATTAAAATTAAAAGACTAATGTTGTACTTATAAATTTATAAAAAAATCTTAATATTATCGAGTTTATTGGTAAGCATAGAATTAGTATAATTAATACTAATCATTTTTATAAAATCATTGCTATAGTTGATCTAACTCTACTATAAATTATTGCTATAATTAAAATTTATTATAGACTTCGTTACCTCTTACAATACATAGCATTATAAAATAAATTGATGCTTTTGTACATTTAATTAAATAAATTCAATTAATTAATTAAAATTAATTTTGTACTTTAACATTAGCTCGTGTATGTGCATCATTATTATTTTTATTTTTCTTGTAGTGTAAATAATATATTACCTGATCATGTTATAAATCAAACATCTCAAATTAAAAGTTGTGGCTTATGAGAAATAGGCTTCATTTATTATACAGAGTGTTAAAAAAATAAGGAAACAGATCAATTTTTACAAACGAGAACAATAGAAATATGTACGTGGTGGTTGGAGAAATTATAAGCTATATCAATACCTACGCTAAATCTTGAAGACATCTATTACAGTTCTTTGTCAGTAGTTGTTCATTTTTGGTGTTGCGATTATACTAGTATTTAAGTCAATATTTATACATAATGTTCAGTAAGTAAGGAAACGGGCCAGTTATTACAATGAGAACAATAAAAATCCGTTTCTTTACTTACTGAACACCTTATAAAACACTTAATAATAAAACTATTCATATAAAACTATTACAATCTTTTTATATGTTTTCTACATATATAGCTGAGTGCTTATAGTCTTACTTTTTAACTAACTAAAATTTAACCGTCAACTGAGATACTCCTATATTTGCGTACCAAGGATTTTTAAATAGGATGGAGGAAATCGGGCTATGTTTATTTTATTAGCATTGTGCATAGCATATTGTAGATTCACTTAGTTTATATTTTATTCATAACGTTTCAAGTAGGAAGGACTAACGTCTTCTTAGCCCACTAGGTACGTTACTGTACTCGTGAATATTTTTAAATATAATCGAAGTGAAATTTGAAAGATGTAAATTATATATAAAGTGTTCAGTAAGTAAGAAAACGGGTTTCTATTGTTCTCATTGTTTTTAACATTTTACCTGTTTCCTTATTTACTGAACACTCTGTGTAACTTTCAGCTTTATATTTTTAGTGAAACAACTTGGACAGCAATAAAAACAGAATTCAGTTTTAATCTTATTTAAAATAAAAAAAAAATTTTTTTTTGATAAAAAATTGATATATTCGTAATTTGTGAAATAAAGAGCTTAACCAATCGATTTATTTGATTTAATGTTAATTCAATTTTTAATATGCGTAAATATGGATAAACTTCCTTAATATTGTTACCTAATCACGTCGGAATAAAATTATATGATTATTATCTTATTTACCCTGAATACATATAAATATATTTTACAATTTACTATTATAATTATAACTTATAAGACATTCTGATCTATTTGACCGTTGTCGATTTCCATCATTCCAATGATAGTCGGATTCATGTATTGTATTTCGGATACATTACTGTAGCACACATGTTGACCGAAGGTAGTAGGAGTTGTTGTGTCAATGCGGGTCTGGTCGTAACGACGTCGCAAGCACGGGGGGCACCAGGGTGGCGATCGGGGCCAGCAGCTTTGCAATGTTTTTTGGAACGCTACGCGGAATTCTCTGTTGAAATACGCGTAGATCAGTGGATTTAACGCTGAATTGAAATAACCCACCCAAAACACTAAGACAGTGATCCAACGGGGCATCCACTTGTCACCCTCCAATAATGAGCCCATAATGTACCTGTAAAAAAGTAAATGATTACGGTAAATATGTTGTATTTAACAGTACGATTAGTTAAAGTGGGCCATTTCATAACTCCAGTTAAATTTAAATTTATTTATTTTATGAAAAAATTTATTTTAGAGATTTTTAGACAAGGCAAAATGTAATTCACTCATAAATAATTGTTTGAATTTAGATTTTTTTTTT
>NW_026099574.1:11908590-11912621 GCF_025091365.1 Daktulosphaira vitifoliae | reverse complement strand
TTTTTTTTTTCAATTTTCGAAGAGAAAATTTTATAAACGTTTTTACTTATTGACCGATGTATTAATTTACATCTAAGCACACGAAGCGACATACATAAATAAATATATCATAGTGAAATTAATTTTTCCTAACTTCGTTTGAAAACTAAAATGTCGCTAATATTGTAAGGCTGATAAATTTTTTTTTGAATACCCTAAAAATATGAGACTCCTGTGCAAAGCGCTCCATGTAACCCCGGTAAATTTGGCACTGAATATGTGAAATGTTTTTTTTCTAGCAGGGACTTAATCAGAACTTCTAAAAAAATAAAGTAATGAGTACAAAAAAATGCATCTTTAGGGACAAATAACAATATAAACTGGTTCCATAAAACATGGGTGGCACCAATGCATTGCCTTCCATAATGTACACAGCTCTAGGGATTTATCTATAGAAAATCCGTTAAAATAATTATTTGATAATTAGGAATCAATAAACTATATAGAACTTTTCAAACAATCATTTTCGGTTTGTTTATTTTATTTTTTTTTATGTAGCTAGAAAAAAATTATGTAAATATCTCTCATCCATAGATGTAGAAGACGCCAATATAGAGTTAATTTTATTAAGCGGCTAGAGTTTAATTTGTCTTCTTTGGTGTGAAAATTATTCTAAACAAAATCTTTCTTAGAAATAAATCCAAGTTCCAACCACCTCTCTCCCCAAAAAATACGCTTATCAAATTAATGTCTACATTGTGGTCAAATTTCCTCATTGTTTAGATCATAAATTTCAAATATAATTTTATGAGCAACATTGCTCCTTTATTGGCATTTCTTAATACTTGGTCAGCTTTTGAATGAAGCATAAAACAGATTTTGCCACAATTTTTAATGAATCCCGTGAGAATTAAACCTTTTCTTTTATTTCTCTGGTAACTCTAGAAAGGTGTTCTCTTCTTCCCATACCTCATGTAATTCCTAAATACGTAAGTACCTAAGTACTATAATACTTAGGTATTAGTACTACTAATACCTAAGTGCATAGCTAAAAACTAGCCTAGTTTTTAGACTTATGAATAAAGGAGAATGTCACTCATGAATGTAGCATTGAAATTTATAAACTATAAACAGAGCAAACTTTGCCATAATATCAATAATTTTATAGGCTTTCTTAATAAGGCGCAGTTTGAAATTTTTTATGGTTTAAGCTAACAAAATACATAATTTTCATGAGCTACTAAAAAATCAAAACGAGCAACTGATCACTCTGCTTACATCAAATTCTGCTTGTAAGATCGTATATTTTTTTGCAAAAATAAAAATTTTTAGATTTTACTTTTTATTTACATCATAAGACCTAAACTTTGTACTAAATTTCACGTTTCTACCGTTATAGTAAATATCTGTTAATTTTTATCATATATCAATTAGTCAGTAACAACAATAATAACTTTGAAGTTTTTCCATTTTGAAATTTCCCATTTTAAGGACTGACTTTTTAGAATATTTTGAGTTACTAGAGTTTAGACTTGAGTTAATTTGAACATTTTATAAGTCTATTTTAAAAGAAATAGAGATATGGAGGTTAGAAAAGCGGGTGAATTGTTTCGTATAGAGACACACTAACATTTTTAAAATTAGGCCTAAAGCGCTGTGGGGCGCTCAGTTATGTCTAAAACTGCTATACGATTGTTATTAATTCAAGAGATTATAACTAAACAATTTAGATTTTCATTAATAAATAAATGAAATTTCAAGCAAAAAAATTANCAATTTAGATTTTCATTAATAAATAAATGAAATTTCAAGCAAAAACATTTAGTTTGACTATGCAGCATGTGAGATTCTCATAGTATTTTTATAATAAAAGTAAGTACCCGTTTGTGCATAAAGATCTTACATAAAACAAAACATATCCAAGTTAACTGTCCCTTTGGTAGTAGACGTAGGCGTCGCTAAACCAGTATATCATAATCATTAATGATTAACACTTAAGTTTGTAGCCAGAGCTTTAGATACTATTTTGAAGTTATCTCATTTTTAATAGCTTAGCTATATTATGGTTTTACATAAACATTTTCTATATTTTCCCCAAGGAAATAACGTATGTAGTCAAATAATGTAAGAATAAAATAGTAGTAATAATGAAAGTGTGTATACGTGTAGAAAATGTAAACGTAAAATAATAAATAATATTCAACATTTGGTTGTCAGCTCAGTTATATTATATTTTCAAAATAGTAATTTTATTTTTTAAATGTTTGTAGCCTATTTGTAAATTGATTGAAACATGATTTTACGGAAACACTAGTTTTTAAAGGTATTGATTATTAATTATAGACAAAGTTTATTTTTAGTTCTATGACGTCATAAAAATATATTTAATTCTATTGTTAACGTTTACAAAGTAATAACAATTTAAATAGTTAATATGGGTCAATGTTAGAATATTGATTTTATGAAAACACTAGGTTTTAAAGGTATTGATTATTAATTATAGACAAAGTTTATTTTTAGTTCTATGACGTAATAAAAATGTATTTATTTCTATTCTTATTATTGTTTACTAACTAGTATCAATTAAAATGTATACATAGTCGTTATTTTTTATATTGACAACAAGTGTTACAGTTTTGGTAATTTTGACTCTTCAGAAGATCAGTGACGAACAACGAGGACATGATAGGAGAGGTGGAAACTTTTAAGCATTTAGGATCAATTATGGAAAAGAACTGTGGTATTGACGAGTACGTAAGACAAAGGATTAAATACGGGTGGACAAAGTGGAGAGAAGCGATTGGTGTGTTATGCGATAAGAGAATTACAATGAAGCTGAAGTTAGGTAAGTTCTATGAGGCCATAGTGAAACCAGTTATGATGTATGGTTCAGAGTATTTCAAGAAAATATAGAATAGAATGAGTGTATTAGAAATGAGGTAGCTTAGATGGATGAGTAGAGTGACTAGAGAAGATAGGATCAGGAATAAACATATAAAAGGGAGTATAGTTATAGAATCAATGGTAGATAAGAAAAGAGAAAATAGACTCTGATGATTAAGCCATGTTATGAGGAGAGAGGAATTGGAAGTTGAAGAGCAGTTATGGAAATGAATGTTGAGGGAAGAAGAAGTAGAGAAAGACCAAGAAGAGATGAAGGGATGTTATTGAATACGATATAAGGACAGTGGATGTGTGCGTAAATAATGTGAGATATCGCGTCAAGTGGAAATTTAGGATAAGGATGGCCGTCCCCTAGTAGTTGTGATAAAATCGAGGAAAAAAAAAAGAATAAGTGAATTACTGAACGATATTCGATTTTTTTCTATGTGCGATCCTAAATTATTTAGAGTTCACGTGGGTCGTGTTATTTGATTTATTTCATTTAATGTAAGAAAAAAATTACCTATTCTACAAAATGGAACAGATCTAATTCTCAACTCTTATAACTATTACAATTATACAATTTAATATTTGTTATAATTTTTTTTAAACAACTTTTGCATTCTTAGACTACATTAAAAGTATATGTTTCATTATTTATTGTAGCGCCCATATTACATATTCACTCTTTATAGTGCAATTCTCATAACTCAATACGTACTTATATTAAAGTTAGTTTAATAAAAATAAATAATAGATAATATTCTGATAACGTATTTAAAGAATGCAAAAATTGTTTAAAGAAAAAAAAATGCAGCTAAATTTGAATTGTATCAAAAGTTATAAGACTTGTTAATTAGATCTGTTCCGCCTTATACTACTCATTTGATAAAGAAAATTTATGTTTAAAAATTAACCCCAACAGTTTTTTTTTGCAGCTATGATCAAATATCAATCAAGAATTCTATTGATGACATTGTAAAAATGTATGCAATAAAATAATATATTTTACATTTGTTTGTAGCATACAGAAAATACGTGATTTATATCAAATCAAATTTTGTCAATAAGTGACATCAATGAGTAACGAATGAAATGTAACCGGTATGGTAAAATAATTAGTGTTTTT
Source organism: Daktulosphaira vitifoliae (assembly GCF_025091365.1). NCBI lineage: Eukaryota > Metazoa > Arthropoda > Insecta > Hemiptera > Phylloxeridae > Daktulosphaira > Daktulosphaira vitifoliae. Next base: position 11,908,630 of record NW_026099574.1, on the reverse strand, counting down.
TTTTTTTTTTGGTAGTACTAATTAATGTTTGCACTTGATT
>NW_026099574.1:11878116-11908490 GCF_025091365.1 Daktulosphaira vitifoliae | reverse complement strand
TGGTAAAATAATTAGTGTTTTTTTTTTTTTTTGGTAGTACTAATTAATGTTTGCACTTGATTTATTTCAGACGTCATATTTACTTTCAGGGTTTCATTTTATTTAACTTGTAAAATATACAGAGTAAACAAAAATTTATGTTTATTTTATTAAAAAAAAATGTTTACGTTATTTTCTGCTGAATTATGCTTTTGTAAAATAATTTTAATTTACGTTAGGTAGGTAAAAACTTAATAATATTACGTACCGTTTCAGATATACGCACAATTCATGAAATATATTAATGTTTTATCATATGCTATACAGATTTTATCTTTTTGAATAATAGTTATTGCAAACACCTATCAAGGGTCATAATAATTTTTTTAAAGTAGATAGTCAGTGATACACCAGTGGATTCCGGCTGTTAATGTGTTTATAAATACATTATATGTAAATGTTGGTGATTTTTTCACTATTTTACCATGTAAAAAAAGGAAGCCAGCACGCCAAAAATGCGGACATAATGATGCCAAGCGTACGAGCAGCTTTCCTCTCCCGTTTCATTTTGTTACTCGAAGCCGCTGGCCGGAACGCACCCGAGTCTGGGTCCGTTTCCACGTCTACATCCTTAACAGCTTCCGACGTGGAAAGCGCTCCGAGGGCACTTATTCCGTTGATCTGCAGGTGCTTGTTCAACAAGGCAGCAGCTACTTTACTCCTACAAAAAAAAAAAAAAAGCTACACAATTGTAAAAAATAAAATTGAGCAAAATTTTATTTAACTTAATATAAAAATAAATACATTTAACTATGTTCTGAGATGTGCCAATTACGCACAATATTTTTTGATAAAACCAATGTCAATTCAAAGTTATAGTATAAATTTTCTATAAAATTAATCCAATATTTTGTACATTTAAGCAAGTTGTAATTTTCGTAAACGGTGATGTAAAAAACCTAATATGAAAAATCAGCTCATAAAGTAGTAATATCTCTTTACGACTTAGCTTTACAAATATATTTTTTTAACGTATAATAAAGTTACTAGGGTACCCATAAAAATCTATTGTGTTTTTATTTCTTACGGCACTCCCTAAATTTATTTTTATGTTTATACTTACAGAACACTATTTTTATATTATCATCTACTTGATTCAAAACTGATATAGTAACTGTTTACAATAAAAAAAAAAAAAATGTTTATATGTTATTAACTCTTTCAATTGTTATGTTAAAAATTTTTTTTATCACTTTTTTTTTTAATCATTTTATTTTAGATGGCTAAAATCACATATAACCTTAAAAAATCAAACAAAAATGATTGGGATTGAATATGGAAAAATAATATAATTATGTTATTTGATTTTATTACAGTTCAACAAAAGTATGCACTACAGATTAGTAATTAATTGAAATTCACATGCAATAATACCATTTCAAAATTATCCAAGGTGCTGCCTTTTAAAATTTGAAATGGAACTTAAAAAATTACACGTTGTTGAAGTTTTTACCATTAAATTGTTTAATTAGTCAAATATATATGTATAAATTACTAGTAATTACTTAGTAGAGAAAAAAGAAATCAATATATTTCGTGAAAATTCGCCATTGAGTATTTTATCGTTTATTTAAGATACGAACATTTCAGACTAATAGCTTTTTCTAAGCTCTTTTTATGTGACGGTCTGAACGGGATTAAAAATAAATATATTGTATCGCCAAGTAGAAAATATTTTATCTGAAAAGATCTTAACCAAAAAAAAATCTACGACTCCCCAATTTATTTTTACGTAGTGTTTTTGAACTTTAATGTTAAGTATTAACTTTATTATTGACTCAAATAATTTTAGATACTTGCTATAGGATTTCAATAGAAATTAGTGACACGTTCAATGTTGATAAAATATTAATATTTATGTAATAAATAAACATATAATAAATTATATTTACATATATAAAACAAAATATTGTTGTGTTTATTGAATAAAGTAGGTAAATTACCTTGGTTCAATTTTAATTAAAAATAATAAATAATAGTGATGATGCTTTGTATAAAAATCAACTATTTCTATTAAGATAAAAAATAAATTAAATATTTAAAGCATGTTTGTTATTTTATTTGATTAAAAAAAATTTTAATTAGAGAGATGAACAACTATAATTAGCAAAATACTGAATATTTAACAAGACATTATAATATAATATGTATATACATATAACTTAAAATATTAAATGTTAAATAATAATTTAAAAAAGAAAAAGTTTGACACAAATAAATAAAAATAAAATACTTTGTAATTTTGTCTGTGTTCTACCTATACTTTTCATTATAAATTAAAATTCTAAATAAAATTACCATTTATTTGAAAACTTATTTTTATAGTTAAATAATTAAGAATTAAAATATTTAGTATTTTCATAGTGTTGTTTTATTTAGGAAAAAAAATGCATAGTTTTTTTAAGTCTATTAAGGGTCATAGTGGCATCCTCAAAGGAGGAAGTTGATTAACCATTGATACTCCGAAATGGCGACTTCAGATACTGACACAATCAACAAATGAAGTCGCTCGTGACCAAGTTACGAACCCAAAGGAGTGCGCATCAAGAACTGCCGTCTTAACGACTTGGCAACATCGTACCTCTAATTTTACAGTTTACAAAATTTAAAGTTTCAAAATAAAATATAGCCAGTAAATTATTTATATAATCAATATCAAAAAATACATTGTCCCAATTTATAAGTTGCGGGTTAAAATTACTTAAAAAATATGATAATTATGTACAATTTAATACAGAATAATTTTAAACAATATCCTGATCTATTCAAAAATGGAAGGAATAGTATAATTTTTCATTTACAATAAATTATTGTAATCTGTCAAGTATTTTAAAAATATATATATACATGAGTATATATTCCTGAAAATTATATAACATTGATATTTGAGTAGTAAACTATTTAATATTCTATGTATTGTAATCATGTATCTAATTGATTAAAACTAAAATTAAATCTAATTAAGATAATTATTGGTAGATAACAACTATTAAATAAATAATACAACACTTATTATTTTTTAATACTGATAAAAGATGACATTTACTAAAATAACGGTTAAAGATACTTAAGTAACTTAAAAAGAAAATTCAATACTATTAATTTTGGGAAATCAAATAGATTTAAATTTTTAGCTTCAATGCAAAGCTGAGAAGGTAATAATTTTACTATTATGTGTTTTTTTTGTGTCTGTTACCACTTTTTCTCAACTCTCATCGAACCGATTATCTTTCAACGATACGTCAAAAGATCACAAATCGTATCTAGTCGAAGACATTACTCTCAAAAATTGAAAAATTTTCCCTCGTTCCCCTAAAATGGGGGAAACCTCCAAAAAGTTTCAAATTTAACAATCACTAATTTTCGACATTTTTTCAAATATTTTTACTTTAAACTGCTATAACTTTACCAAAAATGACAAAATCGATATTTTTTGTAAATATCTGAGGTATTTATCTATCATTCTGTATATTTTTTTTATAAATTTGACCCTGTATCTGCCCACAGAGGGAATTCAAAATGAAAACTTTTTCATAAAAAATTAACTTTTTCAACTTAACTTTTGAAAGTATTCTGGAAATGCTGATACTTTTATATTGTTCTTAAATTAAAGCTTATCTAATATACTTAATTATAAAAAAAAAAAATTTCGGATATTATTTTGATTTCATGATGAAAAGGGACATAAAAAGTTAATAAAAAAAATACGATTTTAGTAAAAAAAAATTTTTTTATATTTTTAACTTTATAACGCTATAGCTTTTTGAAAAATGTATGGATCATTATAATTTTTTTAAGGTAAGTACTATTTATATTCATCTTTTATGTGGCATATTTTTTTTTTTTAAACGGACCATTACCCTTTATAAATATATATATTATATATATATATATATAAATTACACTTATAAATCATAATAGTTGTATTCAGAATTTAAATATGGAAATAGGAAATAATATAGCTTTTGGAATAATCCATCAATTTTTTAAAATTAAACACTATCTACAGATTTGCATCGAAGCGTTTTTTATGATAGTGATTTTAATCACTGTGAGATATCATTATACTTGACCCAACTATGCCACGACCCCAATGTGCTGGTTTTTTTAAAATAAATTTGAAGTAAATGGGATATCTTATTTTTCTGCAAAAAAATATTATACATTTAATTTTCAAGGACATCATTTAATGTTAAGATTAGAAATTTCTCATTAAATATATTTACATAAAATTTAACCGTTTATAATTATAAAACTTAAAATAGGTTAGACATAACTAAAATATTAAGTCTAGACATTGCCTAAAATACTGCTGAGAAAAAAAAACCTTATATACATGTGTATGAATACATTTTTATTTGTATAAATACAAACATAGTAGGTAAGTTATTTGATGAAACAAAGTTGCAAAGTATAGATTATGTAGCAAAAGTTGAAAACTTTTTTCTATCAATATATTATCAAGCAAATATACAAAAACAAATATGTATGGACGGAATTTCATGCACATGTACTTTATTCGTTCAAGAATGAAAAATTTTATTCAGTTAGGTAGATAGTATACGGTTTAACTTTAAAAAAAGGAACTTCTTGATTCCTATCATAGTCTTATGTTTTTTAGACTTAATAATAAAGCGTACTGTTGGAGTAACTTATGATGAGCTCTTAGTTTTTGATTTATCTCACTCAATATAACACGATTACATTTTGAGCTACACATATGATAAACTTAAAATGAAAACATAATTCAGCTCCTTTTACATCATAATGCTCAATTTATTTAAACATAGAATGATAAAGTAATACTGTGAAATAATCAGTACAATCTTGAAAAAAAACCTAAAAGGCCTTAGATTAAATGTGTTTGTAATGAAATAAATTATTTAGGTTGCAAGTCCCGACAGTATAAATAATAGGCTAAATAATAATATTATACAATTACATAATCCACATATTAGACAGTTAAAGATCATTGAACACACCATTAAGTATATTATAGAAAATAGTTAGGAATGCCAAGTCTCTAAGAATTTTGACTTATATAAAGGTCAAAATTTGAATTATAAAAACTTATATTCAGTAAGAAGTAGAATATTCAGTTGACTATGTATATAGCGTGTCAAAAAATATAGAAAATAATGATTTTAAAAATAATTAAACAGAAATTAATTATTACAAAAAAATGAGAAAACGCGTTGTTACCTGTCAAACCATTATTAACAAAATTATTTTACAACATTTTAGCATTAAAAATACGTGGATTCAATGTGTTACAATGTATGGCTAATCTCTTATCGAAAATGCCAGAAAAATTATAAGGAATAAAATTTTATGATACAGACCAAACTAACAGGTCCTGCACGTGGGTCTTTAATTTTTTAAATTGTTCATAACTTTGATTATACTAAATTTTGCAAATATTTTTGCGATTGTTGGAATATAATAATACTTAACTTGTTCTATTTTTCAAATTTAATAAGGTTTTGGTTATATAATAACTTGTAAAAAAATTAGCTAAAAATGTATGATTGATTTTTCCTTATTTCTGATATTAGACAGTGTCAACACTTTTTATAATAAATTACATACTGTTTACTAGATATATACTGTTAGAGTAGAAATTTTATTCAGTAGAAAATTATGTATAATTAAAACATCTATCAAACATATATTTGTACACTTACTGATATAGACTATAGGTGAATTTTATACTTATGCTTAATTTATTTTTAAAATAGTTTTAGAACTCTTTTTAACGTTTATAAAACGTGTAGTACATTAATTACTTTCGCTCAATATTGAATTTTATTCAGATGAATCTTAATATATTTACCGTTTATACTTTGAATAGCTTAAGTTTGATTACTGATAATATTGAGCGATTGTTAAATTTAAGCTACGTATATAGTATGGGTACATTTTAATATTAACACCGTGTAACTTAAGTCTGAATTCCGTCATTACGTCGAATACATCTCGTGTATAATTGATTTATTTTGGATATAATGTATGTGTTTATAAAGAACAATTAAAGTGTAACAACCATTTAGGATATGTATTTTACATTTAACTTAATTATTTCAAGGTCCCAGTTCAAAATTGCAATAACTCAATAAGTTTAGATCTTAAATCTAATGTTATGAGTTATGAAAGATATTTTTCATTTGTGATTGCTATAACTCTAGGATACTTTTGGTATAAATTTATTTTATTTTTTGTATATTATTTGTTAGTAATGTTATGAGTGCTGCTTTTCAAGTCAAGCCGAATTCGAATTGAACTTTAATTTTCAAAGCCAATTTTTAATCAAGCAGATTTTTCAATTTTTCAGTCAAACCGGAACCGAACCAAACAATTCAAATATATTTAGTCGAACCTGGAATCAACCATCAATAACTTTTATCATGTTCGGAAAATACATTTTTATATCATTAATAAAAAAATTCAGCATAATATTTGGTGATACTAGTTCGATTATCAAAATGATTTATAAGGAATAAGTCTAAAAGAAAGTTCAATATTACAAAGGAAAAAAAAAATTCTGAGGTTTACAATATTCAAATGAATCCTATTCGAAAGTTGCTGTTGATACCAAATCTGGTTTCAGATTTCATGTGCGAATAATTGATAAACTATAATCTTAAAACTTCCATTATTTTTCTAAAATATCGTATTCCTTAAATATCCATTTTTATAAAAACGTAATCCCTATACAATATCATAACGATAAAGCTATAATTGGCAATAATTAACTTATAAGTAGTAAATCATAAATGTTACAATTAGCTACCTGTATTTAAAGTCCCGTTTATTTTATACATGTGTACAATCTCAAAAAATTGTAATTTTAAATTGATAAAACAAGCAAACGATTAAAAATATAAATAAAAAATTTGAACGCTATCAATTTATCAAACTAAAAATATGTTTCCATTTCAAAAAACAAAATAGATACTCTTATAAGTGATAGATCCAAAAAGTAACGTAAAAGGTTCAAAATATTATTATTTTGAGAAATATTGACTGTCTAGGTATAATTCTTTTCACTTAAACGTATATTAGATATGGCGGATAAAGCAATTGATAATTTCGGAACACAAAAAGATTTAAACAATCACTATAACTTAATAGAAGCATATAAAATATGTAATATATTTGAACTTTTTGAATAAAGCCTTTAAAACATTTACTTTATATTTAACATGATATATACAGGGTGTTCAGTAAGTCAGGAAACGGGTTTCTATTGTTCTCATTGTTACAAACAATGAGAACAATAGAAACCCGTTTCCTGACTTACTGAACACCCTGTATATATATATAACACATAACATAAATTTGTTGAACAAAAAAATTGCCAAGTGAAATAATGTTTGGATGATTATAAAATACAGACAGGTAATAATATACTAACTTCAAATAAACGTATAAAAAGGTTTATCGTTTAAATCATTTATATTTCGTTGTGAAGTTTCCCCAGTTTCATAATTTATTTGATTTTCTGAAAATAAGTTATGGATAGAACAGTTAGTCAACAAATATGTTGTAATTAAAATTGACTATAAAAAATTTTATTTTACCTTCCTGATTATCTATTGGCGTTGTTAAATTAGGTGATATGTATCTGAGTTCTAAATTGAAAACACAACCCAAAAAATAAAAAATGTTTTAATTTAACGTATTAAATTAAATATTAATATTTAAGTAATCAACCATGATAAAATTTACAAATAAATATGTACCTTCATTGTGCAGAATTGATTTTAAATGGTCCTCATTTAAATTAGCATAACTAGTATATCCTAAACAAATTATTAAAATTAAAATATTTGAAACGCTCAGATCAAATTACTATAAGTAATAAAAAAATACCTTCTTTTTTGATCAATGGGATTTTCGTTGAAGTGTCAGTGGTTGGGTTATTTAAATTGATTTCTAAATAAAATATTATAAATTTGTTACGATTTATTAAAAATAATGACAAGTTGTCGATATTTTTTTCACAAATAGAACAAAATGTTACCTTTATTATCATCAGGTAAAATAAATTGTAATGGAATAGAAACCATTTCAGTTTGGATATTATATAAGAAACCTAGTTTGAAAAATTTATTAATACTTGTATTGTATATTTTATTTCTAACTTCTTCATTAACATAATGATGAAATTCTTTGTTTGGATATTCGGATGCTTTTTTTTGGTATTTGTACCACAATAAGTGTAGTTTCATGTGTTCAATTACACAAAATCTATCGATTTCTACTTCTACAATTTTAAAATGCTTATGAAAATATTTATTAATATACTCTAATGTTGATTTTGTTATTTCAGGATCGTCCCGTGAGGGTTGCAAATTTTTTAATGATTCTTTAATAGAACCATAAGATTCAAAAACAAAACTCAGTATATAACGAGTACTAAGATTTTTTACCCATGGTTGAATATGGTAATTTTCGATAGTATCCATAGCTCCTTTCATTTTTTTTATCATTGGAATAATTGCAAGAGTATTATTTATTATTTCTATAGAACAATCATACATTTCTTTAGGGTCAGCAATACTGTAACAGTAGGCACATAAATTTCCCAGCATGAAAAAAATATATTGTAGATCGTTGGCGTATGAGCAACCAAGAAATAAAGTGGCAATTCTTATTCTTCTTGTATAATTATCGCGGTTAATAGGTGATAGTAAAATTTCTTCTATTTTATGATTATTTCTTAAATATTTAACAGTATTAACGTCATTTAAATTTTGCCAGCATACATTTTCAAAAAAATTTCGAATGTTATTTGCATTATGACTACTTTTGCTTTTTGCAGAAATTCTTGGTGCTTCAATAACTTGAACGGAGCATATTAAAAAACATATTATTATTTTTTTTAAAAGCAACATCATACATGAAAATAAAAATGAAATATATGTATTTTATTAATATGAGCTAATTATGTTTTAATATAGGTGTTAAAAACTTCCAGTTTTAATATTTTTAAAAAATTTAAATAAAACATTATAATTTTACTAATATATAAGTTTTAAAAATTGTTTTAAGTCAATAGTTTACTTTTATTACTTTTTGGTTATGATTATTATTATAAACTATTAGTCATCTTAGTATATAATATGTATACTGTTTATTAGTCAATATACAGTACACATATTTTATCATAACCCACTCAATTACTTACAGAATAATAATAATTTAAACATTTTACTTTATTTTTTGATAGCTTTATTTACACATCATTCTTGAACTATTAGCTATGTAATACTTTTTAAGTTCATACCTTATGCCTTGTTAGTGTCAACTTAGTTTTTTAAAATAGTAACACATATTTTGAATTTAATAAAGTGATTGAGGGTTAATTTTAATAGGCAATGGCATTTGAGTTTTTAACATAATTTTAATCGTTTATTAAATATAAAACTTTAAAACTTCAAATTTTTTTAGTTAATTTACATGTATAATATAAGAAGGATGGTCAATACAGGAAACTAATTGTTTTTTTATGATATCGCTATCACAGATATGCAGCTGTTATTGTCATTTATGACTATCTACAGATATGTTTTCTGTAATGCCAGTTAATGCATTTTTGAATGCTATCTCACATCAATGTTCCTTGCAACCACACTGTAGTTAGTCAAATCTGTGAATAAAGTCATAATTGACAATAACAGCTGTGTATCTATGAATACCGACTTCATAAAAAAACAAATAATATTATTTTGGAAATTCTAATGTCATATATTATTATTATAAAACATATAAAATTTTATTAAATTCAAAATATGTGTTCCCATTTAAAAAAACAAATTTAATACTATTAAAAGACACAAGGGATGAACTTGAAAAGTATTACACTGCTAATAATTCAAGAATAATATATAACTAAAGGTGTCGAATAAAAAAAAAAATATTGAAATTATTTTCATTCTGTGAGTAATTGAGTGGGTTAAGATAAAAATATCTTTCTCTATACTTTAAAATTTAAGTAAGCGAATATTATTATGATGTATAGTAAAGGTAAAAACTTTAAGTCATAAAAAAAACCTAGTTTGTGAATAAATTTGGCACGTACTACAAAATGTCAACAATTATTAAAAATCATATAAAATATATATTTATTACTTTTCCTGATTTTGTTTCTACAACCTTTTTTTTAATTTAATAAACTTTACTAAAAATTGTATTAATAATTTCAAATTGTTAATTGTTTCAACATTAATTATTATAGAGTCATTTTCATAGCTATTAATATAACCGTTTGAAGTAATATTTTTCTATATTTATTTGAAAGAGTATATAAAAAAATCATTATATTATTCTATATATATTTAAACTTTCGGTCTATGTTATATCATGATATTTTATCTTCGATACGAAGTTGAGAAGGTATTAATTTACTATGAAGTGTTTTTTTTTTTTTATCTCTGTTATCACTTTTTCTAAGCTCTCACCGAACCGATTTCTTTCAACAATACGTCAATAGATCACAAATCGTATATAGTCGAAGAAATTACCCTCATTCCCCATAAATAAGGGAAATCTCCAAAACATTTACAAATTCAAAAATTGCTAATTTTCGACATTTTTTTTACTTAAAATTACCATAACTTTTTAAAAATAACAAAATCGATATAATTTTTTTTTTCATAGATGAACGATATCTTTACCTATCATTTGATGTATATTTTTTTATAAATGTAATCCTTTACCTGCCGACAAGGGGATTAAATATGACAACTTTTTTACAAAAATTAACTTTTTCAACTTAACTTTTGAAATTCTTCCGAAAATACTGACATTTTTATATATATATCATAAATTAAAGCATATATAATATAATTAATTATGGAAAAAAAATGTCGGACTTTATTTTGTCCTCACGGTAAAAATGGCTACCGCATGCTATTTTTGTGTTAAATTTCTCGATTTTATGTTTTACATTTTTCAATTCATAATGCTATACATTTTTGAACAATGTATAGACCAATACAATTTTTTATGAGAAATAATATTTATATACTTCGTTCATTTGACATACTTTTTTTTTAAATCAGACCATTTCCCTTAATACAGGGGGGGTTCAAAACTTAAAAATGCACATAGAAAATAAAACTTTTTCAACTTAACTTTTAAAATTGTTCCGGAAACTCTGACACTTTTATATATATCTAAAATTAAAACTTATGTAATGTACTTAAATATTAAAAAAAAATTCATTCTTTATTTTGACTTCACGGTGAGAGCAAATATTAAATTTAATATAAAAAAATACGATTTTTGTAAAAAAATCCATTTTTATGTTTTAACTATAAATATATATATATATATATATATATATATGTATATTTATTTATATATTACACTTATAAATCATAAAACTTGTAATCAAAATATAAATAAAGAAAAAGGAGATTATGTAGCTTTTGGAATAATCCATTAGTTTTTAAAATTAAACATTATCTACAGATTTGCATCGAAGTGTTTTTTATGATAGTGATTTTAATCACTGTCAGATATCATCTATATTGGACCCAATTATGCCACGTCCCCATTGTGCCGCGACCCCACTGTGCTGGGTTTTTTTACGTTAGTTATTATATGCCTTTTTTTAATTATTAAAAAAGGATTCAAAAAGTTCAAAACAAAAGTGACAAATTTTTTTTATAATAAAAAAAAAAAAAAAATGTTCATCTAGATTTTAGTATATCCGTTGGGGCCTGAGGCATTAAACTATATAATATATACCCGAATCGGCTAAGTGAGCTTGGTATCGATTAGACTGTGTAGTGTAAAGCTGTGTAAATAGAAACACTGGAGGTAGGAGGATTTGCCTATACAAAATCAATGATTTATGTCGTAAAAAATGCGTAAATGTGTGTAGTACCTTAAAAACAAATAAAATAAAATTCGATCTCAGTAATAATTAATGCTAAGTAATATTTATAGCTTATTTAAAATCACAATGCAGTTTATAGAAATAAAAAATTTAATTTATCACCCGCCTGGTCCAACAGTAATATCATAGCAAAAAAAAAAATTAGATAATTAGTAGTTGTATAATAAATAATTCTTGCAATTAGTGCAAAGACATAACAATAAAACGGTAATACAGTGTGGTTGGGACATAGTTGGGACAATTATAGATGATATATAACAGTGATATATAATATTACCATTATAAGAAACGATCGATGCAAATATATAAATAGTTGTGATCCAAACATTTTTTCATAGCAATGGAAAACGTACAAAATAACTAAACTTTTTTTAAAGTCAGATATGATTTTAAGATATGTTTAGAATCAAATTAAATATTTAGCGTAAATATTAGGATGAGTTTTTTCTTCAAATTTCGGGAATTGTCCAATACACTTCCTAGATAATAAAATGAGCAATTTAAACAAGATCAAATTTTCTAAATCACTGTTCTCAACTTAGAAGGTAGGCATTGGCAAAAAAATAAAAATAAGTTTAACTTTATATTTAATGTAGATTATATTCATGTATTATTTTATTAATATTTATATATATTCATATTTATGAAAATAGGTACCTCATCACTGTAACTATTATTTATACAGTATTTTAATTTCAAAAAAGTATGTTGCATAAAATTGATTTTTTAAATTACTTACAAAAAAAACGTGAATTGATCCATAAACTTTTCAAAAAGTTGTGACTATCAGAAAAATAAAATATGAAACAAAGAATTTCAACAGAGATTTTAATTTCGGTACTATTTTGCACATATCAGATAAGGTGTCGAGATAATTTTTTTTTAGCTTCTAGTACGGAACATAAGCTTTAATTTAACATATGTTTAATGTTCGGAGTATTTCCGAAACATTTTCAAAATTTAAGTTGAAAAAGTTAAATTATTATGCAAAAGTTGCTATTTTGAATCCTCCTGTGGGTAGGTTAGAGGTCATATTAAAAAAAAAGTACCCATAGGAAAAAAAATTTAATTAGAAAAATGTTTGGTCAATAACAAATTTTAAACAATATTTTAGTAATTATTTACATTTTTATATTTTTTGCGAGGGAAGGAGTGCTGAAAAGATGTCTGATAAAAATAGTAGCACCCACACCTTGCCTTCAGTCATTACTTTAAATTGTTAAAATATCTTGAAATACTTATAAAATAGATAATCTAGTTAATTATGATTGTTCCGTGTTGGAAAAATAAATAAGACACCCTTATACCTTATAAGAAATAAATATTAAATAAATGTTATGATTGGTAAATTGAGACAAGTATTTAACTAAAAGGAAACTAAAAAATTATTGATATATATCTTATTTTTCAATTAATTAAGTAGTTTATGACAAAATAATCACTCAGTATATTTTTATATATTAAGGAATTTTAAAAAGCAATATACTGATAATGGTATATTAAGGTGAGTAAAAAAAAGCAAGTTCCTAGCGAATTGTTTAAATGAAGCAATTCTCGAGATGTTATTAAGAAAGAAACATATTTAGAATGCTATTTTTTAAATTGACTTATGGTATCAGTATTCTTTTAAATATGATTCTGTTTATTAAAGTTTAATCTTTTCTTTATGGATAATAGCTGATCATAATTAAAAATGGATTGAATCATTCAATTAAATTAATTTTTATTTTCCTGAAAAATAATTTGAGTTATTTTAATTGGCAATCATCAAAGATTGACACGTTTTTTAGTGCAATTTTGTTTGTAATTAAAAACTTACATTTAGTTTTTAGTAGTTCTTGTTTGTATGTGCATTTTAAATCTTAAAGTTTCACTTGACAACAACAAGATATAACAACTTTAGTATGTACTGAAGTATTCATGAAAATTCTATATCCTTACTAATTAACTCTCTGTTATGTAAATGATAAATGCTGCATAAAACAAATAGGTCGAATGTTAAGAATTCTGTGAACAATATTCTTCAAATTTAGAGCTGTGGTTACTACACTGAGCGAATACCTCTTGGACAACTTATTTTTTTATATATAAGTTACTTTATTTAAATCTGACTAACAAGTCAGAGTAACGTTCATGCTTAATGATCATTTACTATTGATAAATTCTAGTGAGTCATTGTGTAAATTTTTTTATTTTATCATTGTTGATAAATGATAATCATAATTATCTGTTATTGTATAATTTATTTTACTTTATTTACGAACTCGTTTATTTAAATATTTAATTGGGAAAGTTGGAAAAGTTAGTTATTCGGTGGGATGACCTTCTCTTATTACATTTGTGCAGATGTATAAGGTGTTCAGTAAATAAAGAAACGTATTTCTATTGTTCTCAATGTTGGTAACAATTGACCCGTTTTCTTACTTACTGAACATTCTGTGTATAAAAACAGATGATTTGGAATAAACAAATGAACTGTTGGTAAAGACCGGTGTCTGTATCGTAGTACCGGTGCTCACCGAAGTAGATATCGGCGTCGTAACGAGCTCAACTTATATTTACAGCGGGTCGACGTTGGCCTTGCGGCACTTGCGAGACCCTGACCGTCGTGTATGATGCTCGGCGTTGGTTAGTCAAAATCCAAACGCGCGTAGTAGAGTGACGACTGATAAATGTGGCACGGGGTATCACAAAGCGACACGGGACAGTGTCAAAACATAACCCTACTAACTCATTTGAAAGATACCACAAATGACCTAACATTTTTTAACAGTAGCATTTCAATATCGAAAATATAATGATTTAATAAGTCATTTGCCCACTGTAAATCGTTGTACAGAATATTTATGGCTACCATATTTTAATATACACCGTTGCAATAAAAATACCTAATTCTTTCTAACTTTTGTGCCTGTAGCAATAAGGCAAATTTTTTTCTTAAGCATAAATATTTTCAAAGAGTATATAAACTTGAATGCCCTTCGAACATGACTAGTCGAAACCGAAGCCATAAATTTAACTTCTCGACTGTGTACCTCATAAAAAATATAATTAGACAACTATAAGAGCTTACGATAATCGCTCCTTAATTGTTGATATTGGTGTAATTTTTGACAAAATCATACAAAATCTTTCTGTTTTGTATTTGCTATTTTGAGAATAATTAACAGATTTGCTATCTCAAATGTTGACTTATTTATATTTGAACAATAGAAACAAAAACGTGCAAAAAGTTATGTTTCTGATCTTGTTGTAGGAAAATGTAATGTCATTTAAAATGTAGTCATTTAAAAATAACAAACTATTTCAGACATTTGATGCCTGAAATCGAACTAAAAAAGATTTTCTCCATGGTAAATATTTCAACTCTGGTATTTTATCGAAACCTAGTTAAAATTATCTTTGAAAGTTCCTTTTTTTTTTTTAATATGTTATGTTGCAAATTATTACAAAAAGTTAATATTTCGTCATTTTCATGGCTGAGATTTTATTACCAATTAAGCTGATTTAAAAATATAGTTCGTTATTGTAAAATTTACTTATGATATTTATTTTATTTAGTTTACATTTTTCAAAAAAAAAAAAAGCTTTCAATTAACAATTTACTCAATAGTAAATGCCTGGTAATTTTACAACACTTAGTATGACCCATATTTCTAGATATCTTAGTCTAGTTCAGAACTTTACCGAGCCCCGCCCAATAAGCACTTACACGCTACTTAACATATAACAATGCCCGTTATAAGTGGTGACACAATATGACTATGTCAGTCATATTGTCGTTCGGGGAAGTAATGCAAAAAAATGTTTTACACATAAATAAATTGGTCTTTTTTTATGACTCAATAAAATAATACGAGTGTATATTTTTGAGAATTTAGTTGAAAAAAAAATGTTATATAAGAATATCTAGAAATACACACATGGACATTGTCCATGTGTGTCCATACGAATGGGTGAACTTACAGTGGGAAGTGCGACTAGGCACTGCAGCTACACTAAAGTTTATCAGCAACTAGTCTATTCCATACGCCCCATAACACACCCTGAAAAATTTTATATGACTGAAAATTAAGTAAATATGAGATTGTAGTATTGTACTTGCTACGAATATAATTTAAATGCAGTTAAGTTTCATAATTAGACATTTTGTTATAATTTTTAAATGAATTCCAAATCATAAACCAGAAATATTTATACATAACCAAGGGAAAATTTGTATTGTTCAAATTTTCTCTATTCATGTCTGATACAGTTTAACTGTGTCTAAGGTAATTAAGTTTTTTAATAAATAATTGTACAAAGTATTCGAAATATCTAAACATTTTTTTAAAAAGAATGTATATTAATACGATAAATATTAAAAGAGTTAGGTTAAACATTCATCTATTTTAGATAACGAAAGCTAAGACATTATTTTCTCACAAGTTTGTGGTAATTATAATTATTTTGTTATCATGAAAAAAAAAAAATCTTTATTTATATTCATAAAATAAATTTAAATTAAATAATTTTTCAAATAAATTTTTTTTTTTGAATTTAAACATTTCTCATTGTCCCTATAATCATTCAATTTGACAAGCATTTGGTTTTTTAATATATACTGTTCATTGTCTACGTTTTCATAAAATGTGCATTATCAACACATTCTCGATTTAAAGATGTGTATCGTCTTTAAATGAATCTAACATAAATAATAGCTTCTCATTTAAACAGTAAGATTTATTACTACTTGTTCATGTTTATTTAAACACGATAAAAAAGAATGGTGCCTTTTAAAACAGTTAAAGGGTAGAAATTTGATCAAAATTGAATGCAGACTGATGGATGGGTGGGGCAATTTGATTTGAAACGCTGTCTTGAGCAATTCTCATAAATAATGTTTTAAATCGCCCTCATTTCCTCTCGGATGTATCAACAGGATGAACCAGAAGTACCCTGAACGCCACGTAATGAGTAGTGCCTTTGTTCAATTCTTCTTTTGGTAAGTCAAAGCTATTATTGTTTAGTATCGTCAAAGGCACCGCATTTGATTTTCTACAATGAGAGATATTTTCAATTTCCTTTTTAAGTTGTAGGTATTTCTGCATACTTTGTACTACCGGAAAAGAGTTTATACTATTGATCACACATTTCTTATAGGAATTATCAAAATATGTTCATTTATAATAATAAAGTTGTGATTAGTTTAAATACTCCGTTGTAAAGGAATACATGTTGAATAAATTTTTCTTTTTTTTATCATTTTTAGCTGATAAATATAAAAAGTAAAATTATAATTTTTTTTTTAATAAATTTTTGAACGTACATTATTTTGCTATTTGAACACTGAAAAATTATTTTAAAAATTCGTTATATTGTAATAATTTAGATATTAAATGATACAATACAAATTCTGCATAATATTTTTTAACCAAAATAGATAATGTGTGCTTAACACATATTTCTATTTATTGCATTTAAAAGCCATCAAGTTTTTGTACGTGAACATTCTAAGCTCTAAGGTATATACTTTATTATTCTTAAAACTTTCAATACCATTACTCATTTCAATTCATTTGAAAATATTACTTGAAATTAAGTACTCCCAAGAAAAAAGTATAAATTAATAAATATATAAAACAATCAATCGCACACTTCTATTATCATTATCACTTCTATAATTAACCATATTTATTAATGTAATGGAAATTATTTTTGGAAATCAAATTTATTCTTGACATTTACATTAACGTCATTTTTAATATGAACATTTAAAAACTTATTTTTCATATTTTATATTAAATCGTATTTTATTCAAACTCTTGTTTAAATATTTTGATGTGATGTTTTTTTTAAATGATATATGTTTAAAAAAGGTTAAAGTTTTCGTTCCAATAAATTTATCAGACGTTGTACTATATAACACTTTTATTTCTCTTTTATACTTTTACCATATTATTAATATTTCTCAGAATTTTTCAATCAACTACTTAAAATAATAATGTTTATTATATTAAATTAATTTCTATACTTAATATTAAACTCATATGTATACTAAAAATATACATGAATATTATAATATAAACTTTTTATAACAAAAAAGAAATTTAGTTTAACAATATAACTGTATAGATATTTGGATTTTAAAACCGTGAAAATATAAGTAAATGAAGTAGTATAATTAAGAATCTCTTGGTCTTATCTCTCGTTTTGATAACACAACATTCATTCTAATATTTAATATTAGACAAATAAAAGAAAGTCCTCTTTTGTTAAACCACACTGTGTTATCTATTTTGTACATAAAAAAAATAAATTTAAATCTTTGTACTTGAAGTACTCTTATCCCTTCGAAGGACATAAGAGTAGCACGTGAAATAGTTTCTTCGAATATATTATTTCTATGGATTTGTCAATAAATCAAATACATCAATGTGAATACAAAAAGCTTGTGCAAATAAGAGATGTACAACTTAGGCCAGCTTAGATGGACGAAATTGAATTGAATAGCATTTACGACGTGTCAGAATACTTCGTGTTGAAATCCGATGTCTTACCCCAACTACCAAAATAGGCGAACGATTATAAATAGCTTAATATTACTAAGATTTGAGTTCAATAAATAAAAAATTATCAATTTAACACAGGCCCTCTTTAAAGTTTCAAGTTTTCTATTTTTATATTATCATATATAAAATAATTTATTGATTTTTATTGCGGATAAATTTTAGAACCATTAATTGATATCTTATATCTTAATTGTAGGATCATGCAAAGTAATAATTCTTATAATATTTCATGATATTTTTGTATTTGAACATAATATACAGACTATTAACTAATTGCTATTATTATTTCACTCATACAAATAAGGGTTGTTACGTTTTAAACACTGCTAGTTTAAAACACCAAAAATGTTAACATTTATATTGGTCTTATGGGACGTTTTAAATAGTTTATTTATTGTTTTAAATAGATATTTTTTTAAACCTGTTTTTTCACGACCTTGATATAAACCTCTGCATCAATAGATATTATTTAATAAAATTTAGGATATATACTAATTATGCTCATCAAAAAATGTTTTTAAAATGGCATTGATATCATTAATCCAATTAGTGTTTAACAAATTTATAGTACTTTTTATAATATTTTACCCGTTTCTTTTCACTAATAAATTAGTCTTAAAATGACATGAATCTCTTAGTAGTGTATCAAAGATTTTTGGAGAGGATTAATTTAAAAACAAATTTTAATGAATTTTTTTATTTAGGCGATTTTTACTCTAAATGTTTGTTTAACACGATTATTGCGGTCGGATTAGGCAACTGTAATAATCGCAAGGATAACTTTTTTAGCTTCCCTTGGATACGCCACTGATACTTTACCATGTAATATTCAAACGGTTGCACTAAAAGAAGTAAGCTTATCTAGTACATCTGCAATTATCTTACTGTAATCTTTTAAACGTTTGTTCAACTCATAAAAAAAAAATAAATCATTAATTGTAAAAGATAACATAAAGTTCACTAGTTCTTAAGCTAAAAGTATTTTATTTTAGAGAACAATTTTAATAAATACTTTTCGATTTATAAAAATAATNATAAATCATTAATTGTAAAAGATAATATAAAGTTCACTAGTTCTTAAGCTAAAAGTATTTTATTTTAGAGAACAATTTTAATAAATACTTTTCGATTTATAAAAATAATTTTCAAAATTTGTTTTAAATATTTATTAAGTATTATCATTTTAAATTAGTTTGAAGTCGACATCCATACATTTAAAAAAAAATAAAAAAGAGAAAAAAATGTAGCATAGAATTGAGATAAATAGTACATAAAGAATTTTTCTTAGTAGACAATCCCTTTTAAATTGACAGAAAATACCAGTTATATGTTTCTCAGCTCTTTGTGATTTCTTTTCTAAGTAATTATTTTTAGCTATCCCTGTCCACTATTCCTGGGAATGTCTCTTATATATGTCAGAGTTGACCGAAATGAAAAGAGAATTCGTTTTACTTACAAGCTTTCAACCTCTTCACTTTTCGAAAATCTACAATTTTCCTAACTCTATTGCCTTTCATTTACTTATAATTATTATCTTAAGAA
This sequence comes from Daktulosphaira vitifoliae, assembly GCF_025091365.1. Taxonomy (NCBI): domain Eukaryota; kingdom Metazoa; phylum Arthropoda; class Insecta; order Hemiptera; family Phylloxeridae; genus Daktulosphaira; species Daktulosphaira vitifoliae. Next base: position 11,888,450 of record NW_026099574.1, on the reverse strand, counting down.
AAATCGAGTGATTAATATTAAAAGAATCACACTGTATGTATATTTTTCACAAAACTTTTAACAATAAACCTATCGAGATTATTAAAATTTCAAGTAAAGCAAAAAAAAATTTCATTACATCATGATATAAGATAATTGAGGTTTGCTTTTAATCGACCATGAATAATAAAAAATCTTAAGTATTAAATATATCTAAATATATAAACTATAGTAGTTTTAACTATTTATTATTTACTTATTAATAATACAACAGGATTACAGATATTTTGCCGTCTACATTTTTAGGTAACTCCATAAAGAATTTCTAAGCTGATTCTGAATCTGGATTAAGATATTTTCCATGCATCTAATTTTTGAGATTATAATTAATTAATAATTAAGTGATTAAATATCACAACAAAAATAATTTTTTTATTAACTTTTCTGACATAATTATATGATGTTAAAAAAGTTGTGCAAAATTTAGGGCGTATCCATCAAGTTCAACCAATTTATATATCTTTAAATTTAATTTTGAATGACAATTTTCAGTATAATAGCTGAAATTTCCACCGGTGCTAGAAAACGAAATAATTTTAGTTTTGACAATTTTTCTTATAACTAATAAATTATTTCATTTGTAGGAATTTTTTTTTAGTACGTGTTGAAAAAATGATTACACTAACCAAAAATATTATGAAACCGTCTCTGAACCCTTATTTGAACTTAAAGTTTGACTTTAAAAAAGTTGTTGTATTGTTGTTTTTGATATATTACTATTACTATTATTTGAGCGACTTTTGATTTATAACAAAAATTTATTTTAAGAAAAATTACCTAAAATTAAAGATAATTTGATATTAACCTTAAACTTGAACTTCAGTAAAAGTTTATGTGATAAAATAGGCTCATACATTATTAAATTAGAGTTTACCCCAACACTGATGTATTTATTTTAAGGGACTTTTAAAACACATATATAGTATAGTATTGAAAATTCTATGTAAACACAGAAAATAATTGAACAACTGTTATACTAACTTGAGTGTTTAAGAAAGGTCAACAAAAATATAATAATATTAACAAAATAATTTGTGTCATATGTGTAGTATTATGAAATTACTGTAATAATCATATTTCGGTAATATTCTCGGTTATGTTCTTGAGAAGTTTCTCAAAAGGCAGGAAAGTTCTTTTTAACTTGTTTTAATTATATTTTTAGTTGGAGCAATAAAATATATATTAAGATGACAAAGAAATACAAAATACATTACTCTAATAAGAAAAAATACAAATAATTATTTTAATTTGCTTAAGATTTCAAAATAGCTATTATTTATCCATTTTCTTACAAAAAATGATGGGTCGATAAAAACTTAGATTAGTATTTTAGTTACAAACATTTTAATAATTTGAATGGATATGTGGCACGGGTTTAGTTTGTACTATTGATGTGTAATTTGTCTCGATTATTTAGTTAATTCGGTTAAAACGCTCAATTTACGTAGCAATAACTTGATTTTAAATCATTACTACTTATGATAAATCTTAACTTATTATAAATCTCTAACGCATAATGTAAGACTTTGATTTATTAAGAACATAATTTTTTTGGAACTATAAGCATGAAGGATTATGATATGTGTATATCAATTTATCACTCTATTTGTGAAACTGTTTAACGATAATAAAGAAGACGAAAGCGAATTTTTTTTTTATATTAACAACATTTTTCTTGAACAATTTATTTACTCCGAAAATATTTATTATAGTAAGGTTTAATTTTACAATAGTAAAAAAATGTATTCGCAGAAATTAGTTAATTATTTATTAATACTATAAGTCCTAGACTTATTTTTAATATTTATAAGCCGGGAATTAATTTCTAGATTGGACTTTTATAACTTTTCTTTCCTTAAATGATAAATGTATTGACTGTTTTACATTTTTTCATTAACATTTTTTTTTCTTAAATCTATTTTACTTCTATTATCGTATATCATGTAGAAGAAAGGTAATCTAGAAGAGAGAACAGTTTTTCGATTATTTCTACAACGCAAAATCAATTTGAGGCTTCAAGCTACTACTTTTCGAAGAGTCCTAAAAATACAACACTTAGGGTTGTACTTGTTCTACAACTTATCATTATTTTTTCACTAAAAAAAACATACAAACCAAAATAAAAGAAGGGATTTTGGTACGTTTCCTCCATAGTATTTCCAATATACTACTGTTATATAGAAAAATGTAATGCACTAAAATTAATTATAAAATTTTGTTTTTATTATTTTTTTAAAAAGTAGTATATATTATATTAACAATTATTTACGGTAACATAAAATAATTTATTGTTTCTCAATCTAAGAAATTTTATTTATACTGCGAAAATGTGTTAACTTTTTAGGTACATAACAAAAAATTCAATATCTTTATTTCAAAAAAACATTTTATAAGCGTCTAAATTTATTATTTCGAATATAAAGTGATGATAGTTTTTAATTATATTTATGATTTTATTTTGGTAGATTTTTTTTTTTTTGTTCCATGTATTTTTCTAAACACAAGTATATCATGTATTGTAATATGTGCTGTAATAATGAAAACTTCATCTATACAATAACTTTTGCATTATGACATACACAGGTGCGTTAATAGTACAACATCAATCATACATAATATTGTCATTACACTATACTTTCATACTATGACATGTTTTTGTTAAAAGTTAAGTACAACCCATACACTTATATTTTTCTACACGAAAAACAAAATGAAAAAGGTTTTTACGTTTAAACGAATAAAATTTCATTTTTAACCACTCAATAAATTCAATATCACAAACTCAGTTAAGAAATCATCTTATTTTATAAAAAATGAAACTGAGATTAATTTGAAATTAATTGTACAGTGCTATAGTACTAGCACAAATGTGAATACAAAGTTTTATGAAAAAAAAATACTAAAAAATTTCCTTAGTTTTCAAGTCCCCCTCATTGAGGTAAAAAGACAATTTTTATTATTTTTGTTTATTTGAAATTAAGCATACTGCGCAGTAGAAATACCGGAGATTGAAATAACATTATTTAAAAAGCAAACAAAAGTAGGTAAAAAAAATAACAATTTTAGAAGCTAAATTCTCCAGGATATTTTTCTTTAAATTTTCTTAAAGTATTTGGCTTAGTTTCTATAGTATATTATACATATTTTACTTTTATCGGATTTCCAACCAATATAATGTACTAAGGCGCCATTTATCTAATCTCATCCATTATTAGTGTAAACAATTCTTAAGTTTTAATACTTACAGTATCTTTTGTCGTGATAAATTTCACTTTCTCACTTAAACTTATTTTTTATATTAAATTTTCGATACTTTTAAAGTATTCACGTGATTTATAATTTTTGGCAATAACTATAATATTTTCAATTTTTGGATTTAAATATAATTCTTCCAGACTGTACACTAGGATGAATTATTCATACAAGTCTTTAATGTAAACACATTTTGTATTAAATGTTTCATTGTTTTTCCAAAAGAAAAATTACTTATTCTATTATTGTTCAAGTGTTAATTTCACACAAAGTTTAATTTATTACTTTAAACTCTAAAAGCTATCTCTAAATTCAACTATAGCTAACCAATTTTTAAATTTAATTTCTTATACCTTATCAAAATAAAAACATTTATAATTCCACTTTGGAAATATAAGTGATTTATGTTAAATGCTATAGGCTGACCAATTTGATAAAGAAATACACAAATTTATTTCAAAATTAAGTTAACGTATCTATAAAATAAACTAATATCGCTCTTATCCTAAATAAAAATTACCTTGTTATTATATAAATACTAAAAATCATTATTGATTGTATAAATTAATAAAAATTATTATACATAACGTATATATACAATATAAACTACATTCGATGCATAATTTAACTGATTAGAGATCAAATAACATTTTATTCATAATTTGTTTTTTTTTTATTTCTAATAAAAATAGTAGATTTTGTTTGTGAAATAAAAAATATTAAATTGCCGAATATAATAAAATGAAACATAAATCTCTCGGCGAGTCAACTTAACTATAAGAGTTTAAAGAGATTAAGTCATAAAAAAATATATTTTTATATTCTATAGTATGTAAAATAAAAGCTACGATGCTCACTTTTTAAATTATTGTAAACCGTAGATAGTTTTTATAATATACCAACTTATCGATAAAACTTTCTTTTATAAGTCAGTAGTTTTTGACGAATAAAACTTATAATTATTAGCGTTCTAAGTCAAAATTGACACATTTAGAGGCAAATGTTGCATCCGTAACAAGTTAAACTAATAACTTTCAGTGTCTAGTCCAATTAACGATAGAACAAATGAAGTAGTATCAACACCTCAGAGTGATTTGATTTGTATTAACTTTCATTTTATAAACTTGTGTATAAAACTCAAAGTACCACGTGTTTTATTTTTAGGTCTAAAATATCAAATACACTATAATTTAAAATTTACTACATAATTCCAAAAATATATTGAGTCATATATTGACATTTATTAAAGAAGCGTATAGATTTTGTATGTTTAATTTGTGTCCGTAGTAAAAAATGAAATTTTTATGTATTTCAATTGAAACGCATTCATTTAAAACAATTAGATTATTAATAACAGATAATTTCATAATTGAAATAAAAATGAAAATTTTCGAATAAAAAAAAAATACCCAGTTTGAAGGTGTCAGATAAATTTTTTATACTTTGGAGTGAATTTGTCGATAAAACTGTGTGCGTGTAAAACAGTAACTGGCAACGTGACGCGATTTTCCGTTCTATCGTTCCGGTCTCTAGTCTATATGTTATGTAAGCTACACACAATCATTTCATAAACACAATACGACGTACTGTATATGTTCACAAAAGCTTTTTATGCAGGACTGTTTAGTATAGGTTTTCTGACAGATGTGTAAGCGACGGTTTGATTTATCCTATGATATTCCATTTGCATAGATTTTTTTGTTGTTTGTATTCGTAGCGAACGTTATAATGTGGAGTATATCAATTTGTTATTTATAAATCATAAAATATAATATTCAACCGTCTCTAGCTTTAGTCAATAACACCACAATTATTATTCGCCCGATTTAGAGTTAACCATGTGCATTAATTGGGAAATGTGTTGCCCCGGGTATACGTGGAACTCCAGTGTCTGTTAATAAACGTCTACAACTTGTTTAGGGTAAAGCGTTCAAAGAACTCGTATGTTATTGAATTAGAAGATTTTTGGGTTGTTTCATACTTTCCGCGCAATTACTGCAGCTTTTGCATTGCTATGTGATGTCTTTTTATTCTGATCACGATTCTCCAACATCGTTACAGCAAACGCCGCATCTTAGTATATACATAAACATTAGATCGTAAAAGTTCAACACAGTTGACTGTCTAATGTTATTATGCCAATCGACCATTAACCAATCGACTGTTTTTTTTATAAATAACTAACCAGTTGGGTCAAGGCAGTGTCCAAAACCTTTTTCTGCGTGGCACGTGTGAAGTAAATTAATTTCCATTGTTTTGTCGCAATGCGTGTTTTATGAGTTTTGTTAATCAGTAGTAGGTAAAATTTTCGGAAAAAAATGAAAGCTACGAAAAGCACGAGGGAATTAATTTTTACACAGCAAAACTGACGATATATATTAAAATATCTATTGTTACAACGAAATAATAGCATATTATTGGTAATCGTATACCTTATTTATACAAAAAATACATTAAGAATTGTTACGAAAAGGGCACATACACTATTCGTATTATTAATTGAAAATCACTGCTTTTAGTGATGTTCCTCGAAGAAATTTCAAGCTCAAGTACCTTACACAATAGATGATGACAACTTGATACTTCCAACAAGTTATTTTGAAAACTCGTTCATAAGAAGTGTTGATCGTTGAAACCACCAAAATATTCAATTATACTTACAATAGTATTAGTGAATTTTAAGGATTACTGTGGAAATTCAAGTAAATCAGTAGTAAGGGAAAATTAACGGAGAGTACCTCTGAAGTTTTGGAGCCCAATTATTTGTTCGTATTAATTGACATTTAGTTTGTTCCGCGTAAAGAATTTATAGAAACATGTTACTCATTAACAAATTACACATTAATTCTAATTTATCAAAATAATACTTTTTTATTTAATTATACTATAATATCTAAACAAAAAAAAATACAATAAATAAATAAACTGTTTAAACTTTAATACAATCTATACATTTTTTAATGCAAAATCATTTACTAATATTGATATTATTGTGATATTAAAGTATTTTAATATTATTTTATTTCATTTTTAAAAAATAACAATAAATATCAATGCTGACTTAAAAAAAAACATTTAAAATTTCACTAAAATACTTGGATTATATAGCTTTTATAGAAGATAATATAAAATATTTTATTTTATTTTATATAAAATACATAAAAAAAAAAAGAAGAGTTTATAATTATTACCTTCAAGAGTTATAAGAAACGTACCTATAAATATTTCGGGGCAATGAAATTTTTTTTATAATAATGTATGAATTTGAGTCATTATGGGAAACTCAAATATTTTCAACGACTTCAATCTATTCAAGTCACAAGACATGAATACTTAAAAAACGAGGCTTGACTTAGCATCTCTTATTTATAATTGTGATAAACCGTCTACTGTAGCGCAAATGTCAAGTACCACTTATATTTTGGGTTGTCTGTTTTAAGTATTAGATATACAATTTTTTCGTTTACACAAACATGTTTGTATTGTCGACAAGAACAATAAACATTAAAAATCATGGATATCATCAATTTGCTTTTTTGTGGAGAAATGATTTTTTAAGCATGAAATGCAGAACTTTGTTATTCAGTCAAAATAAAACATTATATTATTTTTGTATTACTCCTTTGGGATGCAGCTATATTTTTTAAGATTATTTGAAAAATTGGCGTTTAATATTCAGTTTAAAAACACACTCTAAGATACATTTTTTTCTAATACTTTACACATCAATAGTTCCTTTAAAAACTGTAATATTAAACTTGTAGATCAAATACGTTCAGTAAAAAGAACCAAACGAATAAAAAAAGAATGAGACATGAACTAATGAAAAACATGGTTTTCAAATTATGTCATAAAATATTTAAAAAATATATATTTTAACTTCGATGAAAGGCAGAGAGCGTATTTATTATATTGTTACATGTTTTTTATATTGTTATCACAAAGTCTAAGCTCCTATTGAACTGATTTTGTCATCGATACATTAAAAGATCACAAATCCATATTTTTATTAAAGACATTACCTTCAAATTTTGAAAAAATATTCTTCAATCCCCTTAAATGGGAAAATTTTCTAAAAATTACCATATATAAAAACATCTTTTTTGTAAACAATCTTTTTATTTTAAGGTTCTGTATAACATTTATCGATAAACAATTAAAATTTTGTATAATTCTTAATTATCATTACTCAAATTTTAACTTTCTAACATAAATAATATAAACCACACTTTTTTTTTATATTGAAATATATAAGTATAAAATTATACAAATGTAATACAACGAATATCAACTAAAACTTGNACTTGTTCACGGGGGAGAATTCAAAATAGCATCTTTTGCGTGAAAAGATAACTGTTACAACTTAACTTTTAAAAATATAACTCTAAGTTACTTTTGATGATAAAATGATACCTTTAAATATTCATTAAGTTACAAATTTTTATTATAAAACCTGTACATTTGCATTAAATTGTTTTATGATAGTGATGTTAATCACAGTTATATTTTAAATTACATTTATCAATCGTATACACTTGCCATATGCCGGTTTTATTGTTGTACTGGGTTTTTAATTAGAATGTGATATTTATTTAATTGAAACTGTAGTTTTTACTTAAAATCTCTTTGTTTATAAATCAATTATTTTTACTGCAAATCTTTTTATTTTAAGGTTCTGTATAACATTTATCGATAAACAATTAAAATTTTGTATAATTCTTAATTATCATTACTCAAATTTTAACTTTCTAACATAAATAATATAAACCACACTTTTTTTTTATATTGAAATATATAAGTATAAAATTATACAAATGTAATACAACGAATATCAACTAAAACTTGTATTTTTGTAAAATAAATACTAACTTTATCACTTTTCTAGGAACGCCTTGTTAAATAAACAGTGACGTTTTATAATTGTCCTGACATATTAATTTAATAAATGGAAAATATTTCACGAGGAAGGTGAAATAAGGAGATCAGTAACAATAGGCGAGGACGTTATTGGAGAGGTGGAAATTTTTAAGCATTTAGGCTCAGTTGTGTAAAAGGATGTAAGACACAGGATTAAATGAGGGTGGTTGAAGTGGAGAGAAGCGTCTAGCGTCTTGTGCGATAAAAGGATTCCAATGAGGTTGTAAGGTAAATTCTACAAGACTGTAGTGAAACCATCTATGATGTTTGATTCAGAGTGTTGGGCGGTTGATAAGAATGTAGAGCAGAGAATGAGTGTAGCTGAGATGAGATAGCTTAGATGGATGAGTGGAGTGATTCGAGAAGATAGGATAAGGAACGAGCATATAAGAGGATGTATAGGTGTTGCGTCAATCGTGGATAAGATGACAGAAAATAGACTTAGATTGTTTGGTCATGTTATGAGGAGAGAAGAATGGGAAGCTGTTATAACAGTTATAGAAATGAATGTTGAAGGAAAAAGAGGTAGTGGAAGACCAATAAAGAGATGGAGGGATGCTATTGAATGCGATATGAGAACAGCTGATTTAAGCGTAGATTATGTGGGAGATCGTGTCAAGTAGAAGTTTAGGATAAGGATGGCGGATCCCAAGTAGTTGGGATTAAGGCAAGGAAGAAGAAGAAAAAATGGAAAATATAAGCCGAGTATCTATTAATAATATTGTATTAGTAGAAATACTGTCTAAAATTATGTTCTAGTTAAATTTGATAAAGCCTTTAAAAAATATTTTAATTAATCACTAGATTTCTTTTTAAATGTATAACTAGTACTTAATTCATTACCTGTTAAAACAGGTATTACTCTTTGCACTTTTAAAAATTGCTACGTTGTTTTCAATTATTTTAAATTATATGAATGATTTATATTTAACTCTATACCATTAAGTTTTAACGGATGTTGAAAAAAATAAAAAGTTTTTTCTTCTTACAAATGGATTTAATCCATTTGTAAGAGTAATACTGTAAAATTACATAATAGCTTTAGGCAAATTAAAATGTCGTTTAAACATTCCCAATTTAAATTTAAGTATACATTATTTTACAGATAAGATAAAACTCGTGTCTTAAATATTTTTAAAAGGTTTTGATTATTGTATTTTAATTTTTATATACATATGTATATATTTAATATTCAATTGCCTTGTAAGAGTTGTTGAAAATTGTAAACAGCGAAATTAGTTGTTAAAATAACTATAGTGTAATTGAATTTGAAAACAAATTATTTCTATTACATTTTTTTGCTTTTATATTTTATTTATTTTTATTATTGTGTATACCTATTACTTAGAATTTCTGATGTTATTTAGAAGGTAACCGTCACCAGTTTAGAACAATGTCCTTCAGTACTTAAGTGTAGAAGAAAAGAGATCGCAATTCATTCTAGTTCTGACAGAGCTATTGAAAATTTCCATTGGTAAAGAATCTATGATAGCATACCACAAGAAGGTATTCTGGGAAAAATAAAAATTCAGGAAGCCTTTCAACGATAATACGGTTTCTTTTATTTATTTCTCGGAAATCGATTTGACCCCAACATATTTTGTATAAATATACGCGTATAAATAATGTATGCGTTATACAAATGGCATGGCATTTTCATAACTTTTCCCGAATTTCGCGATGGGTTTTATGAAATTTAAACCGATAATGTGTGATAATATTCCCATTTCAAAATAATCCATTTACGACCATCTTTTAGTGCATTACATAGTTAAAGACTAATACACTAGTGATGATTTATTCAAATAATGAATTTGAGAACTAACGTAAAGAGGAACATATTAAAATATAAAAAAAATCGATAACTAAACAACATTTGTATATTCAATTTAGCAAATTCATAACTCTTGATATTTATTAATTCACATTTTTCTAATTACACATTTGATACAATAGAAGTCTTAAGCATTATTAATGTTTTGAAAGTAGACGGAGTGTCTCCGATCTAACTAACAACTCTTATTAATTTTAATACAATTATCATTTTGTTGAATTTTAGCTTCGATGCGAAGCTGAGAAGGTATTGGTTTTACTATGATGTGTTTATTTTTTTTTTTTTTTTTTTT